>NC_056749.1:525199737-525387237 GCF_019279795.1 Protopterus annectens | reverse complement strand
CGGGTTTGTAAAAGGCAGATCATGTCTCCTAAACCTGATAGACTTCTTTGAAGCAGTCACCAAAGCCGTAGATGAGGGTAAGGTGGTTCCCACAGCCTATCTAGATCCTGCCAAGGCTTTCGGCACCATCCCCCACTCTTGAATTATAGACAGACTCACTAAATTAGGTATAAATCCCTATGTCACAAGATGGATTGCCAACTGACTCACTGACAGAAGCCACACTGTGAAAGTAGCAGACTCTAAATCCAACTTCAGACCAGTGACAAGTGGAGTACCACAGGGTTCATTCCTAGGTCCTCTCCTGTTTGGTATCTACTTCTCTGAAGTACAGGCTAACACAGAAGGTCTTTGGCTAACAAAGTTCGCAGATGACTGCAAACTAGGAGCCATAATCAAAACTCCTAACGATATGGACATCCTACAAAAGGGCCTCACTGAGACAGATGTCTGATGTCAAAGCCATGGCTTCAAGCTTCAAGCTTAATGCCAAAAAGTGCATTGTCATCCCTTTTGGTAAAAACTCTGTACCCATGAGCTACCATATAGGCGGTCTACTTAACACCGAAAGTGTGATAAGTGACCTTGGGACACAGGTGGATAGTAGTCTCTCCTTTGATAATCACATTGCCACAGTAGTCAGGAAATCCTTCTACTTGGCACACCTGATCACAAAAGTTTCTCATCCAGGAAAAAAGAGGTCATTGTTCCCCTCTACTCATCACTCATTAGACCCATTACAGAGTACAATGCCCCTTTTGGTATGTACCTCACAAGACATCTACAACAACTGGAAAAGCCACAGAAATACCTCACAAAGAGGATTACCAGCCTCAAATAGATGCCCTACGCAGATTGTCTAAAAAAACTCCAAGTTTACTCTGTCACATATTGCCCGCTCAGAGGCGATCTCTGCCTAACATACAAAGCTATGTCAAACCCAGAGCTGTTGGACATGCTCCACATAAAGAAATCCCAATCCCTCCAAGCTACATGCTCTAGGGACCTAAACTTTGTCACCACAATAAACAGGACATGCTGGAGGGATAGATTCCTGTCCCAGAGACTTCCCATACTCTGGAACAAACTACCTATCTATATCAAACAAAGCTCCTCATTAGCACTCTTCAAGAAAAACTTGATGATTGGATTGGAGATAGGAAATGCGTCCCTGGGGATCACTTCTGTGGCTCTGCTTAACAGGGGCACAAGAAAATAATTTTCTTGGTGGCAAAAGCCAGGGTACTGTTTGGCTAAGCTTATATAGGCCCTAGGGCCAATAGCCTAGTACCTACCTATATATATATATATATATATATATATATATATATATATATATATATATATATTTATATATTTATATATATATATATATATATATATATATATATATATATATATATGTGTGTGTGTGTGTGTGTGTGTGTGTGTGTGTCTGTGTATACATATATGTCTGCTAAGTATGCAACAAAGTCTAGAAGATTTAGGATATTTGCTTGGAAGTGCTTACATACATATTTTTATACCCCAAATAGACTCCAAAGAATTTTTCCTCAGGTAGCTATAAAATGTTGGTGGTGTGATAGGGAACAAAGGGGTAATTGAGAACATGTTTTGTGGGAGTGTAGTGAGCTGGCAGACTAAAAAAATTCCCTGCAGACTACTCTATAAATACTGGGTGAGCAAACTGCTATGACTAAGGAAATTATTTTTTTCAGCTATGATCCACAGTCGGTATTGCCTAGACATAGTAAGACCTTGTTGAGTCCAATTATGGGGGCTGCCAAAAAGCAATTACTAGGAAATGGAAATCAAAGTCTAAACTAACTATACTATAAGTAGTGAATATAGCAACAGAGATAAAACAAACAGAAATGGGTTCTTGAAAATAGTACGAGCAAATTACATAAAAAATGAAAATTTGGGAACAATACATGTAGATGAGGAATGAGGTTTAAAAGAAGGCAGGATTTCATTGAGCTATGTAATGTTTGACTGACAGTGACTGGATAGGTTGTAAGTGATGTATAATGTTTGCAACTAAGATTATATCAGTATGGTTTGTTTTCATTTATACAAATGTATGATTGCCTATATCATAAGTGATAATTTAATAAAGATGTTTTTTGTTTAATAAAAAAAAATGGAAAAACTATGTTTCAGAATCTTATTGCTCTATTTTCCATTTTAGCACATGATATGGTATCAGGGAAAGATTCTCCCCACTTTAAAGAATTGGAGGCAGTGGACAAGAGGTAATCCTTTTGAAAGGCCACATTATCACTGTGGGGAGAGGAACACACACGTGAATTATACTGTAGCCTATGAATTTATTTATTATATGTAGATGTAACCTTTTCTGTCTCCTTCTTACATTGTTGTTGACTGTATGTGTGGGGAGGTTTTCTCCCCTGGCCTCTGCTGAAAATGGGTTTCCCTCAGTCAGACTTTCCTGATAAACAAATGTAAATAAAAAAAACTAAATGAAATAAAATAATTAGCTTATAGCTAGATCTCTGCTTAACCTGGAAAAGGGGATGCAACCACCTGATATATTTGCAAGAGTGCATGAATTCAACAGATCAGGCCATAATGTTAGAAAGCCCGAAACGTCCAAAAATCTCTGTGTTTGCCCATACCTTACATGGCTAGAAGGAAGTTTCTCTGTTGACCTGTGAGAGAGGGGAGCTTTGAACAGCCTATCTGTCCCTGGAGGAGTGGTTTCATCCCAGAAAGTAGTAGTCTATTGGCCATTTTGGGCTAATTTCTATCTCTTTCATTTCCCTGCTATAAAAACTGCATTTGCCCTGTTTTGCACACCGGGCAGCGCTGGTTAGCTAGGGTATAACTATTCCCGGCTCCACAAAGTCTCCTCTTCAATTTTTCCCTTGGAACTAGACAAACTTTCAACTTAAGCACTCAAGCCATTCATTTCTCAGCTTGGCACTTGCTCAAAACTCATAGAAAGTACTTATAAACCCTATCACTAGACCCCCTCCTATACTGTACAGAAGGACAAGGCTCTCTATTCGACCTTACCAGCCATTCAGTAAAACAGTTCACTGTACCTATCCAGGTATGTCCAAAGGGCAGATTCAGGTGTACTCTCCAGTCCAACTGGTGAATCTGAGCCAATGTTACAACTGCCTCATGTACACAGACAACCCTCTCCTTCTACCACCAAACACTAATACATGCGAGAGATGCAATTATACAGCCACACTGGAGGCTAAACTCTCTCAACCCACGACTGGATCAGACAGTCAAGAGGAGAAGGGAAATACTTGCATCACACCACCAGTCTCACATTGACCCATTAAACCAGCACCGGCAAAAAAACACACATAAATAAATTAAAACATACTCAGGGGCTCTAAATAAAAATCTGCAAAAGCAACAGAGACCTCCAAAGCAGACATCCAAGCAACCTCCACCCCCCAACACAAACCATGAAACACATACTTCACAAAACCAGTGTGTCACGCAATCACAGCCCTTAAGGCAAAATTACATACCCAACATACCAGTAATAGGTGACTCTATGGTCATGCACAATGACGCCCCACTCACTAGACTGAATAAGGAGAAGATTACTGTTAGCTGCCTGTCGGGTTCCAGGATCCGCTACATAACACAAGCACTCAGGCCACTCCAGAACAAATGCAAATATGACTCTGTCATTGTCCATGTTGATGTGAATCACTTGAGCTGTACCTCCCTGGACTACATGAAAAGAGACATGGAAGAGCTCTCTGATCATGTAGCCCAGGCCGGTATGACCCTGACCCTGAGTAGCATCCTGTCCTCACCAAGAATGATACCACGGTATAAAGAAAAAAATATCAATTTCAACAATTGGCTACGTTTCTGGTGTCATTCAAAGAGGATCCAGTGTCTGTCTGCCTGGGATGACATGCTTGACAAGCCACGCTGCTTTGCCAGAAATGGCTTGCACCTGTCAACCTTAGGCTTTCAAATACTGGCCAAGGCTCTTGCCACCCCCTTAGTGCCTTTTTTAGGCAAGGCTCAAAAGACAAACCCACCACCGTAAATAGCACAAGTAACAAAAATCTGAGGGTAATGCTACTCAATGCCAGAAGTCTAAACCTCAAAATGCACACACTCGAGGCACTCCTCAGTATGGAGAAAATCAATATATGTGCAGTAACAGAAACCTGGTTTAAGGCTCCAGAGAGCCCCCAAGCACTACCAGGCTACAACTCATACCATACATTTTGGCCACAAAACCCGGACCGAAATACAAAAGGCGAAGGCGTATCCATATTCATCAAGGATACCCACACCTTCAGGTTAGTGGCACAGCACGATGCTTTAGAGATCACCCACGTGCTACTAACAATAGGCAAAACTGCAATTCATATTGTAGCTTGCTACAGATCACACACCATGTCCCAGGACCCCCATTCTGAATTTCTGGAAACACTGGGAAACATAAAGGTCCTAACAAAAACCCTAATATTGGGTGATTTCAATGATTCAAACATTAACTGGGAGAACTACTCAAGTACTTACTCCCTTGCCCAATATTTCCTAGAATTTATAAACTCAAATGCCCTGGATCAACTGGTCAACACTCCCACCAGAGGTGACAACATACTGGACCTGGTCATCACCAACATGGGTGACCAGTGTTCCACACTGGAAGTCAACCCCTCACTGGCTAGATCTGACTATAAACAAATCACTTTGGATATCCACATTCCACCCCCACCCCCCGGACAAGGAAACCACCATGAAAAACTTTTCAAAAGAAGACTTCACGTTACTTAAGACCGAGGTGGAAAGTTTCAAAGCCCCCATGCTAAAGGATAACGCTGTCCAAGCTGCAGAATCCTTTACTAATGCGTTCTACGGGCACCTACAAGAATGCATGGATCATGCTATCCCAAGCAAAACCAAGACTCACTCCTCCAAGAAAAGGAAAACAGTCTGGTTGACCCCTGCCATAAACAAGCTATACAATAGAAGGAGGAAACTAGTACAGAAAAGAGTAAAATCCCAAGAAGGGAAGACATCCCTGATCAGTATCAGCAAGAAACTATGATCCCTCATAAAATCATCCAAGGCGATCTTCGAAAGAAAAATTGCCAAGGACTCCAAAGATAACCACAAGGCATTATTTAGCTATATCAAGAATCTAAGTGGCAATGCTCAGATCTGCTCGGAGTTAGTGCAGAATGTCACAAAATACACTGAACTGACTGATATCGCCAACATCCTGGCAGACAGGTTCAGTGCAAACTTCACACCCCTCTCACCCCCAAAAGACCCCATAACCATACCAGAAGAATGTAGCGACCCTGAAATCACAGACACTCAGGTTAAAACAGCCCTCTTCAAAGCCAAAAACACAGCATCAATGTTACTGGACGGTGTCCCAGGCTGCGTCGTACATGAGCTCGGAGATGAACTAACCCCTCTCCTAAACACACTCTTCAAACTCAGCCTCTCCACAGGCTACATACTCATAAAATGGTGCACAGCAATGGTTATTCTGTTCCACAAAGGTGGAGCAACAACAGATCATGGGAACTATTGCCCTATAAGCCTGACTAGCTTGGTCTGCAAGGCTATGAAGTGCATCATCATAGAACTCATTAACAGAGACATTGGGAACCTCCAAACACTGGACCCTACCCAGTTCAGCTTTGTTAAGGGCAGATCATGCCTCCTAAACCTGGTGGACTTCTTTGAGACAGTTACCAAGGATATAGACAAGGGAAAGGTGGTGCACACAGCCTACCTAGACCTCACAAAGGCCTCTGACACCATTCCCTATTTTGGTATTATAGACAAGCTCACCACCTGAACATAAACCCCTACGTCACAAGATGGGTTGCCAACTGGCTCACGGACAGAACCCACATGGTGAGAGATGTGGGAGCTAGGTCCGACTCTAAACTGGTTACAAGTGGCATTCCCCAGGGCTCAGTCCTAGGACCCCTCCTATTCGGTATATACTTCTCAGAGGTACAGGCAAGCACAGGAGGACTATGGCTGACCAAGTTTGCAGACGGCTGCAAACTAGGGGCTATAAATGACTCTCTGGCTGACACAGGCATTCTCCAAAAGTGTCTCACTGAAACGGATACCTGGTGTCAAAATCATGGCCTCAAGCTAAATGCCAAAAAGTGCATAGTCATCCCCTTTGGAAAAAACAAAGTACCCACAAACTACCACATAGGTGATAGCCCCCTAAATATGGAAGACATAATAAGGGATCTGGGGACCCAGGTAGATAGTAACCTCTCCTTTGATAATCACATTGCCAAAGTGGTTAGAAAATACTTCTGTGTGGCCCATCTAATCACAAAAGGGTTCGCATCTAGATTAAAAGAGGTCATTGTGCCCCTCTACTCATCACTCATCAGACCTATCATAGAGTACAACACTCCATTTGGGATGTACCTTACAAGACATCTGCAACAGCTGGAAAGACCAAAGAAGTACCTCACCAAGAGGATCACTGGCCTCAAACAGGCCTATATAGCTCGACTGAAGAAACTCCAGCTGTACTCGGTTGAATACCGCATACTCAGAGGTGATCTCTACCTGACATACAAGGCCATGTCCAATCCAGAATTGATGGACATGCTCCACCTAAAGAAAACCTTATCCCCTCAAGCCACATGCTCTAGGGATCTAAACCTCACCACAACAATAAATAGGATGTGCTGGAGGGATAGATTCCTGTCCCAGAGACTTCCCATGCTTTGGAACAAGATTCCAATCTACATTAGGCAGAGCTCCTCGCTAACACTCTTTAAGAGAAACCTTGATGAGCGGATGGGAAACAGAATGTTTACCCCGGGGGTCACTTCAGTGGGTCTGCTGGACAGAGGCACAGGGATCTAATCTAAGGGGGCAGCGAAAGCCAACACATTCTGGCTAGGCTTATAAATGGCTTTAGGTCGATAGCCTAGTACCTGCCTATCCAACCTATGAACCTATAGATTTTTTCACCTGCATAAAAATGATGCATGTAAACATACACAAACACAGACACACACACACACACACACACACACACATGTATACTGATATAAAGACACTAACCTAGCCATATGAATACATTGTCTAGTGATATATCACCTGCCACCATCATGAGCTTTAAGTACTTCTCTTTGGTTTATAAATATATATACGCTAAAAAATGGCTGATCATAAAACAGCTATAATTGAAAAATCTTCTCCTTATGACACTCTGTGTATTGATTCCATGACTGTATACCAATTTCATATAGTCAAAACAGCAGCCAGCACACAAATAGGGGAAAAAAGACTTTTAATAAGTCTCCACAGTTACAGACCAGTTTTGGCCAAAGGCCTTTATCAACGTATAAATACAGCTGTGATCATTAGTCTATTTATAGGCAATTACAAAGCTACCACCACCAATCAGATTGCACCCACAAAAATAAAAGTGAAAAAATAAAAATCTTAACAAAACATAAAAATTATCATAAATTATCATTGGTGGGAATAATCCCCCTGGTGTCACTATCCATGCCTTCTCTTTCTTATTAGATACATCATGCCAACCAGCCTTAGAGAATTTGGGACCACACACCTTGTCAATTATAATAAATTGTAATTTAGCAGTGACACAGCCAATGGTGTGTTTATATAATGCATTAGTAAGAACTTTGTTCCTGACATTGCTGAGATGTTCAGAAATGTGTAGCTTCATGGGTCTTGAGGTCTGACCTATATAAAATGCTGAACAGGCGTATACAGCAAGATAAACAATCTAATCACTGCTGCAGTTGGCAAGTGTATTTATCTGAAAAATATGAGGGATATTTTTACTGGTAAATTCTTTGGTTTTAACAATGTATTCGCAAAAAGTGCAATGACTGCAGGGGAAACAGCCCGTAAATTTGGTTCCATCTAATGTTTTTTGAATCATGTTAGTGGAATGGGGGTGATGTTTATAAAAACTGAAATGCCTACCCAAAGTAACCCCTCTGTGAAAAGAGAATGAACATCTGTTAGCCAACAATTCACATAACCAATCATCTGCTAAAAGTATGTCCCAATGTTGTTGTACCAAATTCATAAACCGATATGTATTCCTACCAAATGTGGTTACAAATCTAATTTTAAAGTCCGACTTGGGCCTCTGACTGTGGTATGTAAGTAATTCCTTCTTAGGAATCTTGCTGACTTCATTGCTAGTTTTCAATAAATGTGTTGAGGATAAACACGTTCTATGAAACGAGATGTCAACTCTTTGTTGAAGTATGAAAAATCATAGTTAGTAGAACATATACACCGAATTCTCATGTATTGAGAATGTAAAAGTCATGGGCAATCAGAATTGCCATATAGCTGAAACACCTGATGTTCATAAGGGTCATTTGCATATATCCCATGTGCCTCTGTCACAGGAGGTTTGGGAGGTCACTCATTGGAAGTTCTTGACTGAATGGAGTTTTCATTTAGTTTTTTCTGATTGGTTTTTCAGTGTGACCTTCTAACTCTATGTTTTAATTTATTTGGGATATTTTGCAGTCACCCTATTGATAATGGACATCAGCTGGGTATAATGTTAGAAAAATATGTATTAATAATATGCATGCTTAGTGCATTCAAGGTTTAGAAGGGTTAATACATGTATTCTGTTCACACTGCACAGCTATTAGAAACTTAACAAGAAGCATTCTATTTTCTGCTAATGTCAGCAAATAAGAAGTAATTAATTTCCACTACTGTCATGAGACTTAACAAAGAGTTATTGATTTTTTGCTTATGCCATGAGAAAGTACACAGCTGCTAGAAGCTTTGATAAGAACACAATGGATGCTTGAAAGTATAAACCGTAGTCAGCATTACTTGTACCTAAGCTAGAAATGTACCTTGAATCTAGGCAAAATGTAACACACATATTAGAACTGCACAATTGAAGAATTGAAAGTTTGTGGTGGGCTAAAATAAGCCCCAAGGCCAGGTTGTTTTTCTCAAATGTTTTGTAAATCAGCAGTTATTCTCAACTAGTCAGCAATTAGTCTAGTAACATTTTCTGTAGAACAATACAGAAAGCAATAGAAGTAACATTTCTGTGTGACATGGAAAGAACTGTATAAAAAATACCATACTAATTATTAATGTTCAGACAAACCATTCTGCCAGCATGCTTTGTCTCCTTGCTGCAAGTTAATAAAGGGTGTCTTGCTTGAACCTTACGTGAATTGGTCTTTGAAGTTTTTTCCTTTGACAGACTGGTCCTTCAGAACCCTCTCTTCACCTCGGATCAGATGAGCCAGGTGGTTGAAACCGTACGGGGAAGAAACCAAATTGGTTCTTCTTATTTGAAAAGCCCTCCGACTGAATTGTCGTTCAAAAGAGGCCAGCCACTTTCTGATCTGCGACTGAAGGACGGGTCTCCGCAAATCAGGTGATCAATCCCGTAGGCTCAGGTAAGGTGAATCTACTTTTTCCTGTTTTCTGTTTTAGATCAGGGACCAGATTTGTATTGTTTCTGTCAAGACTGTATTTTTGCTTACAAGTCAGGGACAGAAAAGATTACTGTCTTGTCATAGATCAGGAGAAACAGAATAAGTAGGCAGTCATTCTGAAGAGACTATAACAAAATCCATGGTACCACGTTAAAAATAAGAGAAGTTACGTAACGATCAAAAGGGTAGAACAAAATGGGTAATAATTGCACAAAAAGACCCCAAAATCCACCGTTAACAGAAGACATGCAGTTGCAGCGCGCCAACAATATTAAATATTATTCAAAATGGGTTAATAAATATGAATTTGACGGAAAATTAACAAAATCCTCGCTTATCAAACTTGTCAAACAGCTCAAAACCGATTCCAAAGTTCGGGTAAAAAAGCAACGTAAATTAGCAATTCCTCAGGCACACAGGTGGATTGAGGAAGTAAACCGTAGGGAACAAAAGAACAAAAATTCAAAAAGCAATGTTTTTAGACAAGGAGGACAATAACTTAGTTATAGCATCAGCACCTCCGCCTCCCTTACCGGAATATGAAGCAAATGAACAGGTTAGTCCACCCCCATGATATCCTGTGGTCACTGAAGAAAGAGGCATTATGAAAATAAAACCGTATATTAGAGATTCCAATGGGACCAGGTCTTGAACAAGGGCAAGTAACTCAAATGAAGGCATCGAATTATATCAAATGGTTAAGAATTCACGATCTATGAGTGAAGAAGAAATATGCCCACTTATAGAAGTACCCAATCCTCAGGCAGGACAAGATAATCAGGACCCAGCTATTTTAGTGTATAGACCCTGGACTCCGGAAGATATCTGGAAAGCCACTGAGGGAATTCCCCATCCAAAAGTTAATTTTAGAAAATTCTCAGAAGACTTACAAGGAATGAGGCTGAGTTATAACCTAAACAGAGAAGAGGTAGAAAAAGTAGTTAGACAAATTGTGGGGCCAGATTGGCACATGATTAGTGGCAACTGGAATCCCCGTGACGCTGCATAAAGACCCCTCCCACATAGCAGCACAGAATTAGACAACAGAGTAAAAGGTCTTACAGACCCCATCTCTGAAAAATGGAAGCCTAGAGCAGACTGGACTTGCATTAATCAATGCATCCAACAAGAAGGTGAGACTATTGACCGGTATTATGCCAGACTATTAGAATGTTTTAATAACCACTGTGGAATGCAGGTCCCTGAAGATCAAACACAAGATTCCCCATATGAACAGCAGTTAAAGAATGCATTTTTAAAGGGCAGTATTGCACCTATAAGCAGTTTTATTACAAAACACATGGTAGATCATTGTACAAGCAGGTTACAGTCATTACTTGAATATGCTAGTAATGCCGAAAGGCATTTTAATAGCAAAAAGAAAAAGAAAGCTCAAGTATTTTCTGTAGAAGATGGAGTAGAAGTTTATGTAGTACAGTCCGGGAAAAAGGGCAAGAAAAATGCACAGGGAAACAAACAATCTGATCAATGATCAGAGGACTTTGAAGGGCGAAAGAAAAGCGGTGAATGTTTTAAATGCGGTAAAAAGGGACACTTGGCAAAGGATTGCAGGAAAAACAAGAAGGCAACCACGGAAGACAAGGAGGGTGAGGACTGACTATATGGTAGTCAGGAATCACTAGAAGGGGTTAGCAAAGATAGGACAAATGAGAATGTGATAGAGGGAGTAGAGGATGTGACAGAAGAGATAGAGGAAGTGCAAGAAGTTAGTGACAATGAAGAAGATGAAATATTGGACCTAGCTTTATTGAGCTTGGAGCTCTATTTAGCAGACACAGAACCAGAAGTTACACTCTTGGTAGAAGGGAGGGGAAGTCAAATTCTTGTGTGACTCAGGGGCATCACGAACCCTGATTCATCCCTCCAAACTGCCAGAAAACACGGAGTCACCTGATTACATACTGGTAAAAGCAGCTAATGGACAGCTATACCGGGAGCCCCTCTCCTGTAACATTGCAATAACTGATCCAGTTTCAGGACTGGCACAAAAAAGCAAAATTGTTGTTTCTGCAAAATGCCCAGTAAACCTCTTGGGCAGAGACCTCATGCAGCTATTCAGTATAGCAGTAGTCCCAACCATGCAGGGTATGGAAGCACAGTGACAAATTGATACCTTTGCAGTGCAATCAGAGGGTGAAATGTTTTATTGGTATAGCCAGGACTTGGTTACGACTGGTACAGGGACTGTGACCGAAGAATTAATGAATGTAGCCATCAGCAAGTTCCCCTCCCTTGACATTGATAAGCAACACCTGTTGCACTGTACTCTGTATTATTGTAACACACCAGGATCTGATAAGGAATATGAGCAAGAATTGTTTAAAAATCATGCAAACAGATTGATATTACGTAATCTGTACTGGGACACAGAAGGGAACAGTGTAGCCAGCTGTTCATTGCCCCAGGAGTTCTTTACACTTTATAAATATAATCGATTACCACATGTTAGCTTAACCAAAAACAGAAATATAGAATAGGCAGACCTAGGAGAAAAAGTCACGAGATGGGAGAAACAGACAGAATTAGAACTGTCAGAACAGGGAATACAAATACAGAAGTTGAATTGGATAACTCAGACCCACCCAGCCGTGCACTTGCAGTCTAGCAAGGAGAGATGATTAGCACTCCTATTAAAGGAGGAAGAGAATGCCTTACAAAATATACCAGAGACTCTCTGGTCAACAGGAAAATCAGATGTTGGACTTATTCGTACAGCGGGACCAGTAACTATCATGCCAAAGTCAGCATTTAGACCACAGAAAAGACAGTATCCCTTAAGAAAAGATGCAGAGGCAGGGATAAAGCCTATTATAGCAGCCTTACTTAAAGGAGGGATACTAGTAGAATCTCCCGACTCACCATGTAACACACCCTTATTTCCAGTTAAAAAAGCAAATGGAGAATGGCGTATGGTTCAAGATTTACAAGCTGTAAATGATGTAGTAATACCAAGGGCACCTATGGTGCCAGACCCACACACCCTGTTGAATGATTTAAAACCTCAACAGAAGTATTTTTCTGTGGTAGACATCAGCGATGCGTTCTTTTCGATACCGATACACCCTGATAGCCAGTATTGGTTTGCATTCACATTTCAGGGGAAAAGGTATACATACATGCGACTACCACAGGGGTATTGTGAAAGTCCAACAATATTCTCACAAGAAATGGCAAGCAACTTGGCGGGATTCACCCCACCAAGAGGCAGTCAGATTTTACTTTATGTTGATGACATCTTGCTGGCAGCCCCCACCCAGCAAGATTGTAGAGAAGATACCATAGCGCTATTATGATTTTTAGCCACTGAAGGACATAAGGTAAATAAAAATAAACTGCAGCTTTGGAAAAAACAAGTCAAATACCTGGGATATGTAATATCAAAGGAAGGCAGAACACTAGATGAGGACAGAAAGGTAGCAATTTTGCAAGCACCAAAACCCACTACCAAGAAGGAAATTATGTCCTTCCTGGGTACAACTAATTTTTGCCGGAGCTGGATTCCAAACTATGCTTTGGAATCTGCACCTCTGACTGACCTTATATATAAGAAGCCTATGGCAGCACAGGATTTGTTACAATGGACACCAGAGGCAGAATCTGCTTTCTGCAAACTGAAACAGTTAATAGCGTCCTAATTAGTTCTAGGATTACCAAACTACCATAAACATTTTTCCAAACTGTAGATTGTAAGCAAGGTTATATGACATCAGTGTTAACACAACAGCATGGGGATAAGCAAAGCCCCATTGCTTACTATTCATCACAACTAGACCCAGTGGCACGGTCCTTACCCCACTGTGTACAAGCAGTAGTTGCAGCTGCAATGGCAGTACAGGCTTCGGCCTCAGTAGTCTTATTCCACCCTCTCACTTTGAGAGTGCCTCATGCATTCGCAATTATTTTACTACAAGAAAAGGTGGCATATCTTTCCCTGCTAGGCATCTTTCCTGTATGACTATATTGTTGAGCCAACCTCACATGACAATTGAGCGATGCATGACTTTGAACCCTTCTACTCTGCTCCCGACCCCTGCAGACGGCACACCGCACCGCTGCCTGCAGGTAATTGAGCAAAAGACACTACCTAGAAAAGATCTCACTGATGTCCCCTTGGATGATGCCGAGGTGACATACTACGTGGATGGTTCATGCAAAAGGGGTCCTGCAGGACAGAACCTAGTAGGATATGCAGTAGTTTCTGACACTGAGATTATAGAAGCAAAACCTTTGCCACACAACTTATCTGCACAAGCAGCAGAATTGATTGCCTTGACATGGGCATGTATCTTAGCAAAGGGTAAATGTGTAAACATTTTTACTGACAGCCAGTACGCTTTTTCTACTGTACATGTTTTTGCGCAACAGTAGAAAAACAGAGGAATGATAACATCTACTGGCAACCCTATAAATCATGCACAGTTTATTTTAGATCTTTTAGAATCTATTCAGTTATCTCAGAAAGTAGCCATTTGTAAATGCACAGCTCACACCAAGCAACAAGATAGGATTTCAAAAGGTAATGCAAGAGCTGATACAGCTGCGAAACAAGCAGCTTCTGAAGTATTTCTTTTAAATGAGGAACTACAACCCTCTGAGATTTTAGACTTAGAAATGTTAAAAACAATGCAGACACTCACTATGCAAGCTGAAAAACAAAGATGGGTAAAACGAGGAGCAATTCTCGAAAAGGGGCTGTACATCTCTAAAGAAGGTAAACCGATACTACCATCTAATTTGTTTAGATATGCAGCTATGCTGAGCTATGGGCAGTTCCATGTCTCAACAGGGGGGATGGTACAGCTGGTGAACCAGGTGTTCACAACATACGGATTTACAAACTACTCTAAAAAATTTTGTTTGATGTGTCAAATTTGCAACAAACATCATGCACAAGGGGCATTAAAGCTCAAGCAAGGGAGTTTCCCTACACCACCATATCCATTTCACACTATCTGTATGGATTTCATAGAATTGAACAAATGTGAAAATAAGAAGTATTGTCTTGTCATTGTAGATATGTTTTCCAGATGGGTGGAAGCCTTTCCAACCAAAAATCCAGATGCAGCCACAGTGGCAAAAGTACTTGTCAAAGAAATCATCCCTAGATTCGGCATTCCGGAAAGGATTTACAGTGACAATGGTACACACTTTGTAAACCAAACCATACAGCAGTTAAGTAAGCATTTTGGTATTTCTTTAAAAAATCATTGTGCATATCATCCGCAATCTGCAGGGCTAGTTGAAAGGCATAATGGTATATTAAAAAACAAATTGAGAAAGTTAATAGCTGAGACAGGAAATAATTGGTTGTATTGTTTGCCCCTGGCACTGCTGAGCATGAGAACTGCTCTAACTGCAAAAGGATTGACTCCTTTTGAAAAACTATTTGGAAGGGCTTATTATACACCCCAATGGAAACTTCTCATGTCCTCAGACAGGAAGCTGATTTTACACTAGCTGAATATATGAAGAAAGTCATGAATTCTAAACATCTGTTGCAGTCAAATTCTGTTTCAGATAGAAAGCAAACTGAGACATCAGAAGTGGCAGTGACACCCGGAGACTGGGTGTGGATAAAAGTTATAAAGAAGAAGAATTGGTTGTCACCAATGTGGGAAGGTTCATACCAAGTGCTTCTTTCGACACCCACTGCAGTCAAGATAGCAGATTGAGCTTCGTGGATCCACCTGATGCACTGCAAACTAGTTAAAAACTTTGAACTGGACAAAAATCTTACCTCTCCATTGGGGCCCTCAGCACAAAGTCTGGCTACAAAGGGGGGTCAGATCAATAGGACTGATCCATCTCAACCCCAGTGAAGAAACTATCGGTGCTAAAGGTCCTATTAAGGCAGAGAGTAAGATCACATGTCAAAAGCAAAAATGATGGAATCCAGAAAAATCCAAATACATCTACTCAGAAGAGTCAGAGATAACAGGAATGCAGAACAACCGTTTCCTCAGAAGTATTGCATAATCATCCTGTTGACTGTACTAGTGACAATAATCTTTTTGTTGTGGCCATTCCTTTTCCCAGCCACACAAACTGAACTGAATAAGCATGGAAAGTTGTACGTAGAGTGGCACCCAAACTTCAACACTTACCAGGCAATCAAATATGTGTATGCTGAGACCTTCAATGTTTCGAATTGCTGGATTTGCACAGCTTTTCCAACAGCATACAGGGGGTTATTGTTAACTTCAGTCCCACTAGGAGCCAACAGGACCTGGAAAAACTTAGCCTATGATACATCAGATGTCACATCACAAGATAAAGTAGCATTGCACTTGTCTGTTCGACAGAAGGGGACTGCGTGTTTTTACAAAAATGATACAGTTCAGGTGGGTTGGAGCAATTGCAATGTGACTGTTCCCTATAGATGCTACAATAAAACTGATAACACAGGTTCCTATTGCAACACAAGCTATGATTCATTTTTTTAACTGATGCATAGGACAACTGATGAAGTAAAACATAATGCTGACCTCTATAAAGAACTGATTATAGTTGACAAAAAAATGTTTCATCCAGAGCCAGGACATAGTAAAGTTACTACCAAAGTAGAAGATTGCTACTTTGTATGTGGTAGAAAAGCATATAAGTGGTTACCTGAGAACTGGTCTGGCAGTTGTTATCTGGGGTACCTGGTTCCGGCCATACGACACACAGCAGTTTTACCTCAGGGGAAAATTCAGAATGTTTGACGAGAAATCAAGAAGCCTGTCAACCCAGTGGGGCAAATCAATGCGGGCTGGAAAAACCATCATGCTGTGAGCCTAGGGAAAAATGGACTGTCACATATGGACTTGGGTGATACCATCATCTTGTGGGCAGGTGTACTGCCAGCATATGGAGCAACAAAATCAATCTGGGAACTGAGAAAACTGTCTAAACTTCTCAAAATAATGAGCAAAGCAACCTTTTCTGTTCTAGAATTGGTGACTGATGAACTGACTGCCATGAGAACTGTAGTGCTTCAAAACCGCATGTCTCTTGACTTCACCCTAGCGGTGAGAGGAGGTACTTGCGCTTTAATCCAGGAGGAGTGCTGTTCGTATATTCCTGACCACAAACACGAGATAGAGGTAATTCAGCAGGTGTCGGCTATGACCAAGCCAGGACCAAATCCATTGACGGACTTTTTCCAGAGATTGTTTGGGGGTGGGGCAGTATCCTAATGAACATCCTGATTGCCATCTGTGTAGGAATGATCCTGCTGGTGGTATGTGTGTGCTGCTGCATCCCCTGCATGAAAAGACTGATTAAAGACTTTATAGACATGTCAGTTTCAGAAACCTTATACCAAGGTGCTGAACTTGAAGAATTGCTAAACAATTGAAAATGCTTTCATAAGTTTAAACTGAATGACTCTCTTAACTGCAAATCCTGAGTAGGAAGAGGTTAGGGGAAGAAAAAAAAACTGTTTATGCTTATTTTGAAAGTAGAATAAAAGTATTAAAAAGGGGGAAATGTTAAAAAAATATGTATTAGTAATATGCATGCTTAGTACATTCGAGGTTTAGAAGGGTTAATACATGTATTCTGTTCACACTGCATGAATCTGCATACCTATTAGAAACTTAACAAGAAGCATTCTATTTTCTGCTAATGTCAGCAAATAAGAAGTAATTCATTTCCACTAGTGTCATGAGACTTAACAAAGAGTTATTGATTTTCTGCTTATGCCATGAGAAAGTACACAGCTGCTAGAAGTTTTGATAAGAACACAGTGGATGCTTGAAAGTATAAACCGTAGTCAGCATTACTTGTACCTAAGCTAGAAATGTACCTTGAATCTAGGCAAAATGTAACACATATATTAGAACTGCACAATGGAAGAATTGAAAGTTTGTGGTGGGCTAAAATAAGCCCCAAGGCCAGGTTGTTTTTCTCAAATGTTTTGTAAATCAGCAGTTATTCTCAACTAGTCAGCAATTAGTCTAGTAACATTTTCTGTAGAACAATACAGAAAGCTGTGTCTAACTATGTCAGCAATAGAAGTAACATTTCTGTGTGACATGGAAAGAGCTGTATACAAATACCATACTAATTATTAATGTTCAGACAAACCATTCTGCCAGCATGCTTTGTCTCCTTGCTGCAAGTTAATAAAGGGTGCCTTGCTTGAACCTTACATGAATTGGTCTTTGAAGTTTTTTCCTTTGACATATAACAACCCTGCGTTTCTTATGCTTAGTCAACCACTCTGCTTATGCTATGCTGATGAGGTCATAACAAGGCCGAAATATGCATATCCATAGTTAGTGGGGTTTGGCTTTATTGGCTTGAAATTGTCCATTAAAACGACTTCAAATGTAAAAGTCATGGACAATCAGAATCGCCATATAGATGAAACACCTGATGATCATAAGGGTCATTTGCATATATCCCATATGCCTCTGTCACAGGAGGTTTGGGAGGTCACTCATTGGAAGTTCTAGCCTGGCTGGAGTTTTCATTTAGTTTTTTCTGATTGTTTTTTCAGTGTGACCTTCTAACTCTTTGTTTTAATGTATTGAGATTTGGGAATATTTTGAATAATGTGTTTTGGATGACAGCTGGATGCATGCAACAAAGTATTAGAATGGTAAGGTTTCCAAAAAACTGACTTACCAGAGTACCATCCAGCTGTCTGTTCAACATCAAATCAAGACAAGAGATAGATTGCATATCAAAATTCACTTTAAAGTGAATACCCATTTATTTTTGTTCAGGTATTGAACAAACTCCTGTAAATATGTAGTATCAGATTTCCAGATCATCCAGCAGTCATACAAAAACTGCCTCCAGATATCAATTACTTCAATGAAAATATATCATCATATATTCAAATTATCCCATAAATAAATCAGCATAAATGGGTGCAAATGAAGCACCCATAGCTGTGCCCTTAAGTTGTAGATAACAGTTTCCATTGAAATAGAAAACATTCTTTGTAAGGACATGCTCTGTCAAACATAAAATAAAAGTATTAAACCCTGGACTATACAATGATAACTCACCCAACCAAAATTCCAAAGCCATAAGGCCGGCCCAGTGGGGAATGCTAGTGTACAACGATGTAACATCAAGGGTACACATCAACCACCCAGGATCTAATTTAGTGTCTAATATGATGCTAAGAAATTCCATTGTATCCTGTATTCTAGCCCTAGCTGCCTTTAATAATGATTTCACGTATTTTGTCAAAAAGACAGAAAGTGACTCTGTTATTGAGCCCCTTCCTGAAACTATGGGTCGTCCTGGTGGATTACTAATGCTTTTATGTATTTTGGGAAGGACATACAGATATTGTGGCAATGGATCCCCTCACTCACGGCAGTATCCAAAAACTCATCAGTTTCAACCTTAAATCAAGATGTGGGATCAATAGACATTGCCATATAGAATCTACCATTTTGTAACTGCTTATTAGCTTTAGCAGCATACATGGACCAATCCATCACTACTGTAAATACACCTTTATCATCTTGAATACCTAGATTATTATCCCTTTGTAGTTTATCCAATATTCTCATCTCTGCCAAAGTAAGGTTATTTAGAAGGAAAAAATCTTGTTTGTTAAAACCAAAATACTGTTCCTTAAGAATGCATTTTTGAAAAATATCAACATGTTTATTCATAGGTGGCATGAAAGCTGAGGGATGGAATTTAAATTCACTCTCAATAGAATCGGCCATGACTCTATTTTCCACATCGCTGAAAAATAATTTAAGAATAAGCAGTCTACAAAAAGAAAGTAAATAATCAACAAAGGTATTTTCAGAGACAAAAAATCCAGTGATGAAATTTAAACCTTTATTCAGTAGCCCATATTCAGAATCAGATAGTACAACAGATGAGATATTTAGCACATTGTTGGTGCTTGTTTCAGTTCCAAAAGTTGCAACATCGCTTCTAGGGTTAAGTTTGAATTGACATTTGTGTTTATGTTTATAGCCCCCCCTCCTTCTACTCTTAAAGGGACTTTACTGCTACCTTGTTCTACGTTACCCAACTCAGAGGAAAGACTCCTCTTATGGTCTGGTGATATTTGTGAAGTGTCAGTTTCTGTGTCTGTATATGAGGAGGATTCTTCCCCCAAAGTGCCACTATTAAAGTTTTTAAGAATAGATTTCTTCCTTTTTCTTTTTGACCAGAGTAAGAAACATTAATTTTCGCAAACCTAACACTTTTTACTTGTTCAAATGGCCAACCCTGACTGTAATCTTTTAAATCTCTGTTAAATTTATGGAGTTTCTGCTCCTTTAACTCTGTCTCAAAATCTAGCAGGTCACGACTTAATTTATGAAGGCAATTTTTATATGTAGGTATGCCCTCAGATTGTTTGGCTTCCTGAGAGATGGTTGTAACTTCAGAAATTTGGGTCTCAATTCTGCGTTCATAGAAGACATGCAAAGTTTTAACAAATTCCATAGATGTGTTGTGTTGTATGTTAGACCAAGCAGTGAATAACATACTGTCTGGTTGTCCCACCAAAGGCTTAATCTGAATTTTTAAGCCCCTAGGTGAGATACCCTTTTCTATGTATGCCTCAAATAACTTAACATGCCACACACTCAATCTTAAATTTTTCATACTTTTGTAAAATTTGTCAAATATAGATATACACCCATCATCTAAAGATTGATTATTATTAATCTGCTCATTGCCCTTATGTAGCACAAAAACTTGGATGTCCTCCTTATCCACCGATAAACCCTTTAAGATGTTAATGAGATCCATGTTGAATCAAAATTAGATTCCTAAGATGTTAACTAAATGGAGTACAGACCACTCAATTCTTGTTATGAAATAAAGATGACACTTCACTAATATATCCTTTTCTATATCTAACCAATTATATGTGCACCAAGCAGGGACCCTGATATAAAGGCAAATAAGTCAAATAAAAAATTAAACAACCAGATGGTTTGTATGTATTGAAAATGTAACTAAATATTTGCCTCAAATCCTAGTTCAACCATCTGAAAAACAATAAACCTAGATAGTATTATTAATATTTACTTAATAACATAGATTAAGAAAGGTCAGATTCAATTTTGGCAGCCAAAAAAACTTGGTCCTTCCCCAACATTGTCAAAAGTTTGCTAAATGTTTTTAAAAATAAAAACATCCTCAAACAAACATGGCCCCGCAAGAATATTGCACAGTTCAATTATTACAAACCACTTGCAAACTGAAGGAAGTTCATAAACCTTGTTTCTATCACAGCGTTTACCAAAAAGTTCTTGTATGCACAAGTATTTATGTAATGTAATAAATCAGAGTCCTCAAACAGACATGACCCTTAAGAACATTAACCAGTTCCATTGTTTCAAAACCACTCGCAGACCAAAGATAGTTCACTGGATGCAATTATGAGCAAACACACATCTTATTGCTTCAGACCATGGAACCAAAGTGAAAAGCACTTCCAACACAAAACAAAAGTCACTCTGCTTCCCCAAAGTTGATGACAAAGTAAAAAAAAAAGAAAAACTTGTCTTGCCAATGTCCCATTACTTTAATTCACAAGAAACTGGGAAGCCACTAAATAAAGTAACAAACGTAAGCACTTCCTCCTTCATACACCCTTATTAAGCTTACAGAAGCACTTCCTGTTGACTTTGTTTCAAAAAATCTTAAACAAAAATGTATCTTAGGGCCAAAGAAATTGTCTGTTTCGCAAACGTTACTAAGTGAAAACCATATCCCCAGTCCACACCAAGCAGACACAGCCAAAAAAAACAATGTCCCAGTATATCATAACAATTAATCCTCACTGCAGAATATGATTTAATTAGAAAAAGCATAAATACCTCTTGATATTCAGACCATTTGTCAAACCACAAAGCCACTCACTGCTTATTATGTTGAAAAAGATGGTGTATCCATTGAATTCAAAAGCCCGAAAAGGTTGAGCGAGGGGATTATTTGTGATAAAACTTGTTTCCATCTTAAAGTTAAAGATCCATTGCCACAATATCTGTATCTCCTTCCCAAAATACATAAAAACATTAGCAATCCAATAGGGCGACCCATAGTTTCAGGAAGGGGCTCATTAACAGAGCCACTTTCTGTCTATTTGATAAAATACTTGAAACTTTTATTAAAGGCAGTTAGGGCTAGAATACAGGCTACAACAGAATTTCTTAACATCATATCGGACACTCAATTAGAACCTGGGTGGTTGATGTGTACCCTTGATGTTACATCATTGTACACCAGCATTCCCCATTGGGACGACCTTATGGCTTTGGAATTTTGGTTGGGTGAGTTATCATTGTATAGTCCAGGGTTTAATACTTTTCTTTTATGTTTGACGGAGCATGTCCTTACAAAGAATGTTTTCTATTTCAGTGGAAACTGTTATCTACAACTTAAGGGCACAGCTATGGATGCTTCATTTGCATCCATTTATGCTGGTTTATTTATTGGATATTTTGAACATATGACGATCTGTGATATTAGCCAGAATATATTCAGTGAAGAAATTGATATCTGGAGGCAGTTTTTGCATGACTGCTGGATGATCTAGAAATCTGATACTACATATCTACAGGGTTTGCTCAATAGCTGAACGAAAACAAATGGGGTATTCACTTTACAGTGAATTTTGATATGCAATCTATCTGTTTTCTTGATGTGACGTTGAACAGACAGCCGAATGGTACTCTGGCAAGTTCAGTTTTTCGGAAACCTTACCATTCTAATACTTTGTTGCAAGCATCCAGCTGTTATCCAGAACACATTATTCAAAATATTCCCAAATCTCAATACATGAGAATTCGTCGTATATTTATTTTATTTATTTTATTTTACATTTGTTGATATGTTCTACTAACTATGATTTTTCATAACACAGAGTTGACATCTCGTTTCATAGAACGTGGTTATCCGTCAACACATTTATTGAAAGCCAGCAATGAAGTCAGCAAGATTCTAGGAAGGAATTATTTCCATACCACAGTCAGAGGCCCAATTCGGACTTTAAAATTAAATTTGTAACCACATTAGGTAGGAGCACATATTGGTTTATGAATTTGGTACAACAACATTGGGACATACTTTTAGCAGATGATCGGTTATGTGAATTTTTGGCTAACACATGTTCATTCTCTTTTTGCAGAGGGGTTACTTTGGGTGGGCATTTCAGTTTTTATAAACATCACCCCCATTCCACCAACATGATTCAAAAAACATTAGATGGAACTAAATTGACGGGCTATTTCCCCTGCAGTCATTGCACTTTTTGCAAATACATTGCTAAAACCAGAATTTACCAGTAAAAATACGCCTCATATTTTTCAGATAAATACACTTGCCAATTGCAGCAGTGATTGGGTTGTTTATCTTGCTTTATGCACCTGTTCAGCATTTTATATACGGTCAGACCTCAAGACCCATGAAGCTATGCATTTCTGAACATCTCAGCAATGTCAGGAACAAAGTTCTTACTAATGCATTATATAAACACACCAGTGGCCATGTCACTGCTAAATTTCAATTTATTATAATTGACAAAGTGTGTGGTCCCAACTTCTCTAAGGCTGGTTGGCATGATATACTTAATAAAAAAGAGAAGGCTTGGATAGTGAGACTGGGGGGATTATTCCCGCCCGGTCTCAATGATCATGTATGATAATTTGTATGTTTTGTTAAGATTTTTATTTTTTCACTTTTATTTTTGTGTGTGCAATCTGATTGGTGGTGGTAGCTTTGTAATTGCCTATAAATAGACCAGTGATCACAGTTGTATTTATACATTGATAAAGGCCTTTGGCCGGAACCAGTCTGTAACTGTGGAGACTTATTAAAAGTGTTTTTTTCCCCTATTTGTATGCTGGCTGTTGTTTTGACTATTTGATTGCCTTTTTGAGCCTTTGCACCTGCTGTCTGAGTGGAGACTTTGTTCATTGTGTACGAATTTCCTCATGGGGCAATTTTAAACATCATAATGCCTTTCTTTTTAACTTTTCTTTTAACTGCTGCTGATACTCTACATATTGCAACATATATCAATAATATTATGTATGAAACTGGACTTTGATGTATTAGTGGCAGTGATTCCAGCCGTTTTCACTGTCATCACTTGAAATACTCTCATGCTTTTTGCATATTGTTCTGGAACACTCTGTGAGTGTGATTTTAAATGCATGCATTAGGAATAATTATCCCAGAAAGTTGGCTGCCTCAGTAATACAAAAGTGCATGTTCTGAACCAAAATTCAAAATAGCACAAACTACCCTCTTTGCAGTATAAAACAGGCTTTCATAGGTTCATAGGTGTGTGTGTTTCTTTAAGATACTATCTGGAAGTTGACAGAGAGGGTTAAAGTTGTGAGCTGTAGTTCCTGTGCTACACAGTTTGACTTGGCGTTCTGTGTGACCTTGAACAAGTCAAATCACCAGGCAGTGCTTGGGTACAACTGGGAATGCGGCAAGGCTTCTCAATGGTCCCTTGCACTGCAAGCCTAGTAACTACCTATGAACCTGTGGAGAGGCTCATACAATTTATTTGAAACAGCCTCTTCATAATTGTAAACACCATCAAGAACCCACATCCATGCCATCTGCAGATCTAACAGCAGACATTTCATGGAACAAGACTGCAACTATTGGATTGGTTAAGATAACAGCAGTCACAGTTGCCCCTACTTTTCCAAACCATGCAGCTCACTTTTTTTAATTTTTGCCCATTCTCTGAATTCTTCCTGCCATCATTTTCTCTAACTTCAACACATTTGTTACTCCAGCTTTTCTCTGTATTCACTCTTCAATGCCATTACCCAAATCTGTGAAAATGTGAAGCCCTACTCTTTTCATACTCCAGCTGACATTAATAAAACCTGCTGGAGGGACAGATTTGTCTCCCAGAGGTTACCACACCTTTGGAACAGACTCCCACTTCATGTCAAACAAAGCACCCCATTGGCCCTCTTTAAAAGCAATCTAGATGATTGGATGGGTGACTGTAAATTCATTCTGAGGGTTCCACCTTTGTCCCTCTTGAACAGGGGCAATAGGTGCTGTTCGTGGAAATAAGGGTAAGAACTTGGCTAGGTTTATAAGGGCCCTGGGGCCATTAGCCTAGTAACTTCCTATGATCGTATATTGTTAGAGATTCATATTTGTAAAGGGAAACAGAATGTCATTAGTTATAAAACAAATGAAAGTATTTTCTACAATATTCAGGCAAAATATATGAATGAATGAAAACAAGCATGCTTTCCAGTGCAGGGTCTTTCCTTTTCCTTCCTTCCCTAGTTGACACCAAAACATGAAACTGCAAGGATCCTTCAGTGCAGTGACAGTTTTCACACCTCAGGAAAAGTGCAGGGGGAGGGAACTGCCAATTCATTTTGAATAGAGGTAGGCAAGTGAGAACCATCTCAAGCTTGGCTTTAGCCTGACTATGAGCTTGGTTCTGGTTTATGATCCAGCAGGTTAAATAGCCAAAGCAGTGCCACAATCATATTTTTTTTGAGTAACTGCTGACTGTTGATTCAGACTAGGGGTGTAGCCAGAGAATTCCATTTTGTACTTACAATCTCTTATTGCTGCCCCCCCAGCCCACCAAGCATTGAAAATATATACATGTCAAAAATACTAATCCCCCAAACACTTAAATGCATACCATATTTTAACTGTTTCCTCTAAACCCACTAAACACGTTTTTGGATTAGAAATTCTCTCTGTAAGCAAGCTAAATACCTGTCATTGGATACATTTATTTAGACTGTCACAGACATATCATGTCTTGAAAAAGCTACACTTTTCTTACTGATGCTCAGAAAAATGTACTATATAGCGTACAAAGACTATGGCTGGCTATACCCTTGATTCAGACCAGACCTGCAGTCAGATCTGCATATCTAAGTATTGAGTTTGGCTGGAGTACCAAACAGGGTGGTGTCACATGCCATTATGTTGAAAAGGAAGAAGATTTAAACGTTTTTCATGGAGATGACTATTGCAAGACATTGCAGTTGGGCAATTCTTTTACAAAAATGATTTGCAGCTTATTTTTAGGATTGCGAGTGCATTATTTCTTTTACTCCAGACTGTTTGCATTTGCATGTCTCCATGGAGGGGAAGGAGCCTGTTTCAGTGAGAAAACGAGAGATCAAAGAGCTTGGAAAGCACTGCCAAGTGTAAGGACAGCCTGTGCAGAATTGTTTTGTGTTTATTTGTTTTTACTGAGGTAAGCCCCATTCCCTCAATTGTCCTTGATTTGAGCTCTATGCTGTGAATATTCGCAAGGTGCTTAGCATATGTGTAAGGTGAGTATATGTGTTCAAGAGCAACAAGCTGAAATTACTTTATTATTGTAGTAGTTGTTTCTTTTTTCTTTCATTGTCCTCACCATCAAGCATCAGACATATACAGAGAATTGAGCTGCTGTCTGGAGGCATCTTGTACAAGAAAGCATAAGGCCATCATATAATTACTGCTGGCAAATAAAAGTGTTGTGACTTGCTGGGTGCAGTGTATTTGTTTGCCAATCACAAGCTGAAATAGCAAAATGTTACTGTAGTTCTTACATTTTTCATTCTTACATTCTTCTTACATTCTTAAATTTTGCATTTGTTACTCAGTGAAAAATTGGTGTACAGAAAGGTGCTATCATTGGGGAGCACACAATACATTAAAGCAAAGGGGAATTATGGTTGATATGGTTTGTTGGAGGGCAGTATCCATCAAAAGGCACAGTTTGCCATTATTATTATATTTTATAGCAACTTCACAGTCAGAGGTGGTGTACTTTCTCAGAAGGGGCACAATCCACTAGGACAGACTAGTGTATGTGTATGTTGTATCCAAATATTTAGGTTATTAAAAATGCTGAATTTTATTTATTACTGTGTGTTGCCTTAATGGAACTGAAATATGGTTTCTTACATAAAGCTATCAAAATCCAATGTTTCATAAGGCTTTTGCTGTTTCCTTTAGGCAGTGTATCTAGTTTTTACCTTGGGATTTTTTGACCATTTCTTGGAAAGTGTGGTGGAGGTTCTGTGAAATAAATCAGTGTTTTTCAACCACCAGACTGTGGATTGGGTCCAGTCCATCAGAAATTTCCTGCTGGTCTGTGAAAGAGTTAGGAGTTTGGACTGAAAAAAAAATAATGGCTATTATTTTATGCTCACTAAGCAGCACTTTTGCTGTTTAGCAAGTGTAAAATAAGAAAGAAAAAAAAATAAAATAAAAAAGTACATATATATGTGTGTGTGTGTGTGTGTGTGTGTGTGTGTGTGTGTGTGTGTGTGTGTGTGTGTGTGTGTGTGTGTCTGTGTGTGTTTTTATGTCTGTGTGTGAGAGTGTATGCATGCATGACAGTGAGAGATCAATGGAGATGCTATCTTATACTCACTAAGCAGTACTTTTGCTGTTTAGCAAGTGTGTGTGTGTGTGTGTGTGTGTGTGTGTGCGCGCGCGCGTGTGTGAGTGAATGCGTGCATAAAAGCAGAAGAGACTGTATGAGTGTGTGTGTGTGTGCGTATGTGTGTGCGCATGCAAGCGCGCACGCGTGTATGTGTGTGTGTGTGTGACAGACGGACGGAGAGACAGAGAGTGAAGAGTGACAGAGATCCCTGGCAGCAGCAGCATCAGTTAAGAGGTTTGTGTTCCTCTCGACTATACCTCTCAACTTCTCGGCACAAGAAATCTAGACAGAGCCACAAATAATGGACAAAGGACCAAAAATAGGGACAGATTTTAAATATTGATATTACAGACTTTGAAAGTTGCTAGAATAACATGATTTCCATTAGCATGTATTTTCTGAAGGATATGATGCCTGAAACTCAAATGTCCGTCTTCAATCCCCAGTGATTTGCCAGAAAATTACACATTTTATGAAGATGGGACCAAGCATATGAGCCAAAATTCCTAACAGTTGAGAGGTATACAAGTCTGTGACTCTTAGCTCAATATATCTGAATAAACGAGAGACATATTTTACGTGAATATTAGGATATGAAACAGAGGTGTGAGTGTGAGAGTGTGTGAGTGAGACTGATTATTGGCAGCGGCGGTAGTAAAAAGGTTTGCATACCTCGGGATCTTTTGGCTAAAGAAATCTGGATAAAGACTAAAATAAAGATGGAACAAAGGCTCAAAATCAGGAACATATTTTAATTATTCCCCTTATAAATGTACAAACTTGCTTAAATAAAAGGATTTGTGTTAGCATGAATTTTCTGAAGAAAATAATCTGAAACTCAAATGTATGCCATTACTTAGTAGCTTCAGTCTCAAATGACTGGCAACAAACCAAACATTTTAGGAGTAAAGGACCAAAAAATAAAGTAAATGCCTGGATATTTTTAAGTGTTATATTTTGGATGTAAAATGCTTCCTCCAACACCATTAACATATACTACAGCAAGTTTGAAACATTAGACAGAGGAACCACTTTACATCAAAAATATATAAAAAAAAATAGTAATAATAAATAAATAAATAAATAACACAACAATTTTGCAGACAGCCCATTCTCTGAGCGCAACAATGCCCTTCAGGGTGTGTGTTATTGTGGAAATAATGCTCTTTCAAGGGTATAGAGGCCTTCTGCCTGCAGCTTTGGTACTCAGAACACCTCTGGGCAGGTGTTATTTCTACAATAACACACACCTTGTTGGCATTATTACTTGCTTAGCTGTCCCCAAAAGAATTCTCCTATTTTCACCAATTCCCAAGTATAAAAAGGTTGAAAACCATTGCACTAAATCATCATTAGACCACAAGGTAAAACAATGAATTTATTTCTACTAGCCAGGGCAACATCCCTATTCCTACTTACAAAGTACTGTACTTCTCTGCTGATCTTATTATAATTTATTCCTATTTTTCCGTGTCAGCAAACCTTAAGTTTGGGCGTGGTGAAGGTGGGTGGTGGCTGGGTGTCTGTTAGGAAGCGTGATCAACATAGTTTCAGCATTTTTTACTTCAGTGAATACTGGCAATATCAATGTCGATTTGGCTATAACTGTAGTATTTTTCTTTTTCTTTCTTTTTTTTTTTTAGTTAAATCATCACCTCTGGACTTCCTGATGTGGTTGTTTTTAACAGATACTGCTGCGATTGTCTGGTCTGGCTTTGCTCTTATTGAGCCCTAAGAGCCAAGATAGATCCTTGGCTCAGCTTTAGCTTTTCTTCAAAAATTCCAGGCTTGCCCACCTTTCATCTTGGACAACAAAACGATACTATGAACAAAGGCCTACAATTTAGCTACTGTTTTGGTTGCAGCTGTGTAACTCCTTAGTATACTGTAAAACAAGCCTTGAGACGCATACAAATGAGGGCCATTCAAGGAATAAAAGAAGCAGTCCAGTGTCAGACAGTATATAAGATGACAGTGACTGACAGTAGTCCCGCTATATGTCAGTGGCATGGGAATACACCATTATTTTCATTCAGAATGAACTCCTACAAAATCTTTTGTACTTTTTTTCTCAAATATCGCACTACTTTAATCTTGCAATGTACTGCATATAATCCTTACTACCAGAAATGTTAAACTCTGTCTACACATGCTTAAATGAGTCTGTAATGTACTTGTATATAGTCCTGATAATAACAAGATGTTAATATCTGACTATTGCATGCTGAAATGTATTCTTTGATGTAAGCGAAATCCTCACTTGTAGTGTACTCTATGTGGAGCTTTTCTCCCCGGGCCTCTACTGAAAAAGGACCTGTGTCCAGTCGGACTTTCCCAGATATCAAATGTAAAATAAAATAAAATAAAATAAATAAAAATGTCCTTATGTCTAGCATTACTTATATTAAGCAGAATTGAAATGGCTTATGGAAAAAGAAAGGCTTGAAGAAACACAAGATCGCACTGATATGTCAAGCCCCACTGGCAGACATTTTGTGGAAAACATATTACAATTCTATAAGAAGCACTCAGTGATTCTGATGTGTTGAAATAGCTCAGAAACAAAGATAGACTGAAAAAAATAGTAGAGTTTTCTTTAATAGTCTTGATTCTTTTCAGGTTTTACTAATTTAGAGGTCAAGACACTGATGGTGCATTAAATATAGCAAGTCTGTTAATGAAAATGAGCCATAAAGAGATACGGCAAAAATGTTTACGATGACAAGAAAGACAGTAGAATATGTGGTAGGCAAGAACAAGATGATACAAGCTGCAAACGAAGGACTGACAGTGTAGTAACTTCAGGAAGATTTGTGGTAGATTGACGCATCTCACTCAGATGAGATGCATACCATTGCAACCACTCAAATGCAACCAAATCCATTAGGAAAAAATCCAAATAAAGCATCCAATATAGCAAAACCTAATGGCAGCACACACAGAAAAGCAAAGGTACAATAAGCATCCCGTTTATATTGGATCCCCTAAACATAACTCTACAGTCACACAAATGTGCCATAGTAGCAGCATTATACAACTGCAAAACATATTGGTGTCATATTGCTGTATCATCTCATAGTAACACCAAGTTGTAATCTCTTAAAGAGCAAGGGAAATTACATGCTGACTCTAGGGTAATGTCAGGAAATATTAGTTCAGTGAGCGCATAAAAAGGGTTGGTGGGGGCAGCCTCTCTTTATAGGTTGACTGGAGTATATTAGGCTAACAACCACCGGGGCCTTTTTAAACCTAGCCATGTATCCCAGGAAAGTGCCCAAAGGTAAGAATCAAACCCTGTACTTTCTGTCTGTGAGGTAAACATCTTAACTATTATGCTAAACCCAGCAAAAATGAATATCCATTTATGTTAAGTTCTGGATCATTATCATTCCTCCCAACCTCTTAGTGCAAGGGGGTACAAAGTCCCAAAAATTGGGTCAGATTGTAAATGTTGCTCTGATAAACTTAGAATGCTACTAGAATAACAGGGTTTGTGTTAGCATGTATTTTCTGAAAGATAGGACGTTTGAAATTAAAATGTGACTTCAATACTTAGTGATTTGCCAAAAAAACTAATTTTATGTGGAACAGACCAAAAATATGAGGCAAAAATCTGGCATTCTGCAAAAATTTGTACTGTTGAGAGCTATGATCATTATGTAAGATGAATGCTTGCATTATAGAGTGGACGAAGGTCACCAAGTTATAATATACTGATATGTATAAGGCGTAGTGGTGCAGTGGTGTAGCATTATCACCTCACAGAAAGAGGTTCTCTGGTTCGATTCTCATCTGAGGTGCCTTGTGTGTGCAGTCTGCATGTCTTCCCTGCATTCACATGGGTTTCCTCCTCATGCTCCAGTTTCCTCCCACATTCCAAAGACATGAATCTGGAACATTTCCCCTGGACCTCCGCTGAAATGTGTTCTGCCCCAGTCGGACCTTCCTGTTAAACAAATGTTAAATAAAATAAAAATAAAAAAATGTATAACTTTCTAGATGGTTGTCACTGTTGAAGTGACACCCTAACCCTTGTGCAAAAATGCGAAAAAGGGGTAGCGGATGGATGGATGGATGTTAGAACTAGATATATAGATGTTAGACATAGATGTTAGTACTAAACAATTAATTGTAAGTTTCAGTAACTATACTGGGGGCAGGGTACTACTCCAAATCTATAAAGTTTTATAAATTCAGTTAAAGGGAGCAAACCTTTTCCTAGTCAAAAATAAATAACAGAAACACAGTCATACATTGGGAATATATTGATTTTACTGAAAACACAAAATGTTAAAAATGGGAATTTGCCCTTTCCCCACTGTTGTGGGATCCCATAGTTGGTATATATAATTATGCTGCTTATCTCCTACTCCACTTTTTCTCAGAGTTTGTCTTCTTGATACTCCATCAGTTTCTCATAGTTCCAAAAATTTTGACTGTGACTTTCTTCTCTTCCACACCTCCAGCAGATTCCATCCACCCCTGCAAACATTTTTACTTATCTCGTTGGATAATAAAAGTAGTCAGTATTTCCATGCAGCTATTCTAAATTTCCTAGTCTTGGTTATATATCTTGGTAGATGTATCATTTTTGTCCATTCCTCATCTAATATAATCACTTCTATTTTTCTTTTCTATATTCTTTCCCATTTAATTCTTACTTCTTTCCTTCCTTCTGTCACCCATTCTCTGCCATTCTTTAACTTTCTTCTAATTTCTTTTCCTTCGATCCTTCTAGTCTCTCTATTTCATCTATCAATTCTGAATATTTTAATGATCCTTTCCAACATCTTCCCATTTGTCCCCATTTAGTCTTTATTCTCATACATTTCCATTCTAATATATTCACTAACTGACATTCTTCTAGTATTTATATTCATGTTTTGAGTCTCCCTCCCACTTGAACTTGCTCCCGGTAGTTGGTTTTTCCTGTTTTTTTCACCAGTTGTATGTAATTTTCTCCTCCTTCATTCTGCCAATAGGTAATAGTCTTAATCTTCAATTATCACCTCCCCTATACTGCCATATTTCTGAACAAATGTTTTTATTCTCTATATCCATTCCCTTTTCAGTTATACTGCTGGCATCTCTAAAATGAGTACCATTATATCTTACCTTTTGTATGTTTACTTTCCTTCTGTATTCTCATTTGCTTCCAATCTGCCTTATATTCAACACCTGTTATTCTTAATATAGTTGTTATCAAGCAGGCTTGTAACCATTCCTTAACATCTGCTGCTCCTAACCCTCCTTTATCTGTCATTCATAGGTTCATTGGTAAGTAGGTAAGTACTAGGTAATCAGTCTTCAGACCATTTCATGCATAGCAAAAAAATCTCTATTCAAACTTTCCCTCTAGCCTGAAGGAGGACAGGATGAGAAAGATCACAATAGAATCTGAGGCATCCAATTATCTAGGTTTCCCTTGAAAGTAACAAGGATGCTACTTTGCTTAACATGTAATAAAATTTATTCCAGTGGTGAGAGATACATTGGGACATCAAACTATCACACCTGCGTGTCATCTGTTGGTGAAGGTTTAGATCTTTTAACTGAGTATTTTATGTATCATTAGTTCTGTGAAGGAACAGGCGATCAAATATGTTTGGATCCTTCATGGCATATAAGGCTAGACATAGATCTCCATGAAGAACTTTTTTAGAGGCTCACTGCAGAGAAATGGCTGCCAGTCTCTCATGATAACTAAGATTTTGGAGGCCACTGATGCTTTTAGTTATGAATCTCTGAGGTCCCTCAAGTTGTATGATATGTTTAGACAAATACATGCCAAAAGGTGCATTATATTCAATAATGGGTCTGATAAGATATGCTTACTGCTGGAAATCAGACAGTCCAAAATCAAGCCGTGAAAACTTCAGTTGTTGCTCAGGAAGTGCAATACAATCCAGTAAAAGTGTAAAACACAGGTTTAATCCAAGAAATGCAATACAATCTAGTAAGCGTATAAGCGCTTTCATTTTAAACCCCCTTAAAACTTCATCAGATATAAGTTCTAACAGTTCTAGAGCCATTTAAATAAACTTCACTGGTCATGTGATCCTTTTAAAATTTTAAAGCAACATTCCCCTATTATACACATCCCCCAGAAAAAAAATATATATATATATCGTCACTAAATTTATGCCCTAGTATACATACTATTTTAATTGTTGTGCTACTAGAATTAGAATTAGTTCATGTGGTTGTCATGCACAGTAATCTTTATAAATAAAGCTTTAATAATAATAAAAATAAAAAATAAAAATAGAAATAGCAACAAAGTGTTATTTTTATGACAATTTATCTCTCCCATGCTTTTAGTTTCAGGATGGGAGCAATACTGACATACAGAGTACTGAAACTAATCATACAATGAAAACAAGTGCACCAAAACCTCAAACCAGTCCACGGTTTATTTTGTAAAGCGCTTTTCGTCACTGTGATACAATGACTTCTTCAGAAAGACTTACAAAAACATTAAGTACAGTTTAAATAACATTTTTAAAAAGTTCCCTCATGTTACAGATCTTCCAATCAACACAAACTACTAATTATTTACAGACACTATCTATTAATTAAATACTGTAACTACGAGAATATTAAAGCTATAAATACTGTAAAATGTTATTCACAATTTTATACATATTTAAAAATATATGAAACTATAACAATCAATGTGTATTTAGCTATTTTAATCACATACTGACAAAAAATGAGCTTTATTTATCTGCTCATACTTTTGAGTTTAAGCAGACATTATATTACAACATTCATTTAGCCCTGGATTAAAGAATGCGTTAAGACGCATCTGCCAAATTAATTCTCGTTCTTCTAAAATGAGGGCTGTGGGACCCCCTCTAGAGTCTATTAGTATTTGGTCAATTATTTTAAACTTAAATTTGTGCCCTCCATTTAACATTACATGTTTTGCTAAAGCATTTGTTGTCTGTTGTTTTTCTATGTCATGGATGTGTTCATAAACTCTATCACGGAACCGTCGGTCCGTCTTCCCAATATAAAATGCCGTGCATAATATGCACAATGCTAAATAAACTGATTTAGAATTACAATCAAATCTAGAGTGAAGACTGAACTTCCGTTCCCGGATTGTGAACGTTTTCCCTACATCCATATATTTACAGTACCTGCAGGCTCCACAAATATTCATACCTATGTTTCTACCAAATTTCAATACATTTTTACTTTCTAGTAAATTCTTGAGGTTGATACCTCTCCTGAATATCTAGTTGGGATGGATTCCTAGTTTCTCAACAAAAAAAACATCATTACTGGTTACTTAGATGCATAAACAGTGCATCGGTGGTTCTTTCCTTTTTAATTTCGCACAAATGTTCATAAATACGATTACGGAGCACTCCATTTTTCCCACAGAAAACCCTTCACATCCCTGACATTTTGTGATGTAAATTATACCTGTAGTGTCACAGTTGTATTTACCCTTTAGTTTAATTTTCTTCCATTTAGGTTAATTTGAGTGCCCTTAAGTATGTATTTGCAGTAACTGCATCTCCCACATTTTGACATCCTATTAGTTAAAGCATTTGCCACTTTCTTTTTTGCTTAAACCATATTTTTTATGTTACTGCCTCTTCTATAAATAATGGTGGGCATTACCCTATGTCATTGATTATGTTTGGGTGTTCTTGTAGTACCTTCCAGTTTTTGTTCAGAATCCATTTTATATTACCACTAGCTTTATTAAAGGTGGTAATAAAGGCATTGTGGTATTTTTTACGATTACCATAATTTTCAGTAGTACTGGTGGTTACCTTATTTTGTAAGGTCCTTGTCAAAATGGGTTGGTAAAATCCATTTTTTTCTTTTAGATGTAACTTCTAATGTTACCTCATTTAATAATTCTGGTGGGTAACCTCTTCTAGTTAACATCCCTACCAGGGTGTCCACTTCTTTATAGTAGTCTTCATCTAGGGTGTTCATTCTGGCCACTCTAGCCCTTTGCCACTGCCCTTTTCTGTTTAAAGGGGTGGCAGCTAGTGAAATGAAGTAGCATGTTGGAATATGTTGGTTTCTTATATATATACTAGCTACATATTCCCCCAAACCACAATTCTTTCTAAGCATAACATCCAAAAATGGCATCTCATTTATGTTGTATTGACATGTAAACATAAGGAACTCTACTTTCATTAATATAATGTAGAAAGTTTTTTAATGTAGCCTCATTATTTCCCCATATAAGGAAGATGTCATCCAAATAGCGCAGGTAGAATGTAATATTGTGTGTGTGGACACTGTGATGCACAAACCTCTTTTCCCACTCCAACATAACTGCATTTGCCAAAAAGGACCCCACTGGGCAGCCCATGGCCACTCCTTCTTTTTGTTTGTAAAGTTCTTCCTCGAAGTATATGTAGTTATTGGTGAGAACTATTTCTAAGAGTTCTATGACATTATTTACTATAGACTGGCCCAGGTTTTTGTTTTCCAAGTAATCCCTAGTCCATTCTAGGGCTATATTGTGTGGAATATTGGTGTATAAATCCCTTACATCTAGAGTAGTCATAATATCTTCCTTTTCAAATCTAATAGTGTTCATTTTGGACAGGAAATCCCAAGAGTCCCTACACAGATGTTGTTCTTGTGTTAGAAAATGTTTACACTTAGTATCAATATACTGAGGGCATGGAACAGTAATGGAGCCCCTACCGTCCACTATCGGTCTCATAGGTGGATGGTTAACTGACTTGTGGATTTTAGGGACTTCACAAATTGTAGGGATTATGGGTGATGTAACACTTAGATATTTAAATTCATCCATGTCTATTCTTCTCTCTATGAACATGTCTCTGATTTGATTAGTTAGTCTCAAATATGCACTGTTTAACTCTGATCTACTACTTCTTTCATATGTTTCTGCTTGTAGCATTCCACTTATGTTGTTCTTATATGTTTCCTGCCTCATAATTACAATACCCCCGCCCTTGTCAGGTTTCATGACCTGTAATTCATTAAAATGTATGAAATCAATAATTTCTTCCCCTATATCATTACTGTTGTTTTCCCCTTCTTTTTTGTTGTTGCTTTCATAATGAGCCCTTACATCAATTTCACACATTTTTTCAAATATATTTAGAGCGGGGTGTACTGGTGGGTTATATAAGCTACTTGTTCTTAATGTATCATAAATGCTATTACTATTATTCTGCTTAAATAACAGTTGAAAATTCATTCTACGTATATATAATTTTAAATCAATTAGTACATTAGTTAGGTTCATTTCACTTTTGGCTACAAAATTCATACCTTTTGCAAAATAATCAACTACATCAGTCCATATAGAGTGTTCAGTGTAGTTGTATAACTTAAAGTCCTTCTCCTTGTTGTATACAATGACTGGGCCCTCCCTCCAACCCACTTCTGCTTCATGTCCTGCTTCAATTTCTGTTCTTTGAGCTATAATGTTCTCATCCCCATGTCTGTTCAGATATTCCTTCTCTGGTATGGTGATGCATTGCCTTGATAATAGGTGTTCCCTTTGCCCTGAAATGGGTCCTTTTCATAATTCTTCCTGTTGTAATATATTCTTTGTTGATTCTGTAGTCGTTCCGACCTCCTCGGTAATGGAAAATCCTGCTGGTAGTTAGAGTTGTTGGATGAAAAGTTGTTGTTGTGCCCGTGTTCATCACTGATATTGCTTTCTTGTTCCACACTGGTATAGTTATCCCCTCATGTTCCCATTGCCTGGTTGCCGGACTGTTCATCAAAACCTTTCCAAGTTTGTGAAGTCGGTGGTGGGGGGTAGGCCTTTCCCATTTCATACTCTCTTCTATCTTGTTCGTATTTTTTCATCTTGTATCCCTTAGTTTTTACAATACTTTGTTCTATACTGCAAAATACTCGTCCATGCTCGGTTTTATAGTCCTGGTATGGTTTATCATTGACAGTACTGTCATTTAACCTTGTGACCTCTGTAGTTAATTTGTCAATTAACTTATTGTTATGGTGAACTATGAGTTCCATAAATTCACACCCTTGCTTGTCAAAGAGAGCCACAAGATCTTTGTATAAGGGTGAATTGATGTCTGTCCCAGTGGGATACCTCCACTGCCTAAAGCCCTTCGGTACTCTGTTTGCTTTAATATTCTCCAATAAGTAAAAATTCTCCAACTGTATTTTTAGCTTAAACAGTTTTTGATCCAATAACTCCAGTCTTCATGAAACATCTGTTGTTTCTATAACATTGTTCTCATTAGTGAGTCCAACCCCTTTTTGGATCCATTCATTAATGCTCGGAATGTTATTCTATTAATGCTATGCCCCACTGTTGCATTACTACCAAAACCTAGGTACTTGATCTCTTCTGCTATCAATCTTACTATTCTTTCTTATTTTTCTTCCTCCATCTTTATATTTACTATGAACACTTTTGTTTTTTCTTTCTTTATTTTGTATCATAATCTCTTCACAATGTTCTGCAGAATATGCCATCATTTCTTTGTATCTTTTCTATGTTTCATTAATGTAAGTAATACATCACCTGCATATAACAAAATCTACACTTCCCTGTACCTCATATTGCTGTTCCATATTATTTCTGCCAGAGGTTCTATTTACAAAGCAAATACTAGTAGGGGAGGGCAGACATCCTTGTCTCATGCCCCTTTCTATTGCAAAAGTAGCTTATAACTTTACAGTTATTTTTATTTTGGTTTAAGTTCCCTTATAATTTCTCTTATTTAGTTCTGTTTATTTTTCTGGAATCCACCTTTACTAAGTCTTTCCAATAGATAGCTTCACCCGCACCCCCTGATCAAATGCTTTTTTCTATATCTAGTGATATTATTACCATTTCTCCCCCTGGTTTTTATACCTCATTTTTCAACAGGTGGGTTCTTATTAAACTGTCTGTTGCCCTTCTTCTCCATACAGTTCCTGTCATATCTTCTCTAATCTTTCAGCATGAGTCATCACAAAGCATTCACAATTAAGCACTGTTATTGGTCTATATGAGGCTGGCAATCTTCAATCTTACCCCTCCTTATGAATTACTGAAATCACTGCCTCCCTCCACGAATTAGATTATCTGTTGACCTTCTTGTATACTATTAAATAGTGTCAACCGTTTCTTCAAAATATCTTTTTCTGTGCCTCCCAAACCTCTGTCGTCATTCACTCACTGCCTGGTGACTTCCCTTGCCATTTTCCCCACACCATCTCTCTCTTACCCTTCTTTATCTTCTCTAACAGTTTCTTCTGATTTTTTTCCTTCAGCTCTCTCACCTCTGACCATTCCCATTGCTCATTAACATCTCCTTCCTCTATTTTGATTTTTTTCCTGTCTCTTATTCCACATCCTAACTCATAAATCCCCCCTCTGCTTCTTGCTGGCTTAACCTTATTGCTAAACCCTTCATCACTTTGCGGATTACTTTAAAATAAAGCTGTTCTGTTGCTATTCTTTTGTTCCCTAATTTCTCATCTTCACACCCTTGTATGATCTTTATAATCTCTATTAGGACTGTGTTCCTACCTTGTCTTTCCATTTTTATCTCTATTAGCTCCTTTCTTAACTGCTCACTTTTGAATGTCTAAGTTTCCCTTTTCCTTCTGCAGTATTAGAATTTCATCCTTAATAGTTTCTTTTATTTTATCTCTTTCCTCTGCTATTTCCTGTTTACACTTTTGTTTAGTGTTGTCTTTACTATTTCTACAGATTTCATTTTATCTTTTTTTTTGCTTTCCATTCAAATTTTTGATTCCTTTCAGTCTCTAACTCACTTTCCCTTTGTTCTTCTATTGTTATTCCCGTCAGTGCATTATCTGTTAATGTTACATGATCTGTTTTCACTTCTCCCACCCAGTACCCATACTCTGTAATTATGTATCCCCTATCATTTCTTGACCACGTTTTATGTCTTGTCAAATAGAATGTACACTGGCTTCTTCTGGCTCTTCCTCTTACATACTGTCACCCAATTGTTTGTAAAAAAACTGTGAGAAATCTCCCCTTGTTTGTTAATTTCCTTGTTCTTGGTTCCCTTTCTGCTTTTTTTAATTATTATATTTCAGTCTCCTATGCATATTATAACCCCCTCCCAAAATCTAATTACCTATTTCAAGATACTCCTTATATCTTTGATTTCTTCTTTCCATTTACCCTGGTGTACCTTCCCTTTTTATCCTCTGTTCTCCCTGCTATTAACATGGAACATGACTTCTTTAATTGTATAATCACTACATTTTGCTTCCTATTTCCCCAAGAGGAACTGTTTACTTCATCATATCCTGCCCTTTATTTTGTTATTAAGACACCACCCCTACTATAGAACATCAGTACCTAAAGCTGGTAATCTCCACCCCCTCCTGCTAGCTATAGCTCCTTACTTACACACAAGCCTCTGCACATCCTTTCAACCACCTTGCACACTCAAACCTCTGCACAAACAATCTAGCCTCCACCTACCCAATATATCTGTCTCACTCCACACAATAATTTCAAATTATCTCAATATAACGATTCCCCTTAAAAAAGACGCTTACACGTAACACTCCTCCAAACCATCAGTAGTTCCATGCTATTACTCTTATAGTTCCTCACCTCATACCACACTCTTCTACAGAACAATGTTCCCCCCTCCCTGGCTAAGTTCACTACCTACACATCCAAAAAAAAAAAAATTAAACTATACTATAACTCCATCCCTTTTCTCTACCACACACCCAGACTTCCACTTACACAAATTCCATCCTCTAAGATACATTTTCCACACCACTCAAAAGCTAGAATAACTACTAGACAAGCTTGTCAAACACTACTTATACATACTTAATCAGTTAAACCAATCTGGAGACATACACCCTAATCCTGGTCCCACACCAACAACCACCACAGTCAATAATTCAAACACAATTAACTTCAGACCTCTACAAAAAAAAAAAAAAAACCCTACTCCTCCTAAACATGAATGTCAGAAGTATTGCTAATAAAGTTCATGACCTGCATGCCCTACTCTCATTTTACTCTCCAGATATATTAACAGTAACTGAACTTGTCTAAAACCCAACATTAACAACAATGAGATCACTGCTCCGGGATACAATATTCTATGTAAAGACATGAAAACAAGAAAGGGTGGAGGCGTAGCTATTTTATTTAGAAATCAGCTAACTCTAGACCATGTAGACATAAACTATCCTGAATTTGACAATGTAGAACTCATCTTTGCCAAATTAAAGATTAACCCCAAAAAACACATTAATATCATAGGCAGTTATATCCCAGCAGGAAAGAATATCCTCACTCTGGAAAACATACTAATTTGGATTTCTAATTCCCTCCCACAAGAAACAAACCTGTTGGGTGACTTCAATATTGATTGGCTTAACTGCTCCTCAGAAAATCCATCATCCTGTATAAACCTCCACAGGTTCACCCAAATCATTACCTCCCCTACAAGGACTGATAAATCTTCCAAACGACAGTCAGTCCTGGACTGGATTTTGGTAAGCAACCACTCTCTAGTATCTTGATCAGGCTGTCCACCAGACAGTCTAAGTGACCATCAGCCAACCTTTCTTCTTAGGAATTAGACTCACCAAGTTATCCAACCCACCTTCCACCTAATCAGAAACAACAAAAAAAATTCAACCTAAATAGTTTCATCAGTGGTCCTAATAATTGTAACTGGGAACCACTTAAACAGCTACCGCTAGAAGACACAGAAAACTCATTCAACAACACATTCTGAGACATTCTAAACTACCACACTCTTCCTAGAGCTATCAGAGTAAAATCTAATTATGCACCCTGGCTAACTAAAGAATGTAGATCCTTACTTAAAGCTAGAGACAAAGACTGGCAACAATTTCATAAAAACAAAACACAGATGACTAAGGAAACATTTCTAGAGCTTCAGAATAAAATAAACAAAAAAAAAAATAGTAAAATTAGACAAAATCAGCTACTATCAAAACATCCAAAATCAACATACAAAAAACCTTCATAAATTCTGGGCAGCAATTAATAACATTCTTCATCCAGGTAAAACCACTACCCCCGCCCCAACAACAATGAACAATTCTGACCATATAGCAACCCAGTTCAATAAATTCTTCACAGAAACTGAAGCTAGAAACCTAGCAAATTCTGAAGGTATTGTAAGCAATCCTACCCCTTTTATCGTCCACAATAGCACCAACTGCCTAGAATCCCCCTCATACTTTAACTTACACCAGGTAAGTGTTAAATCTATATAAAAAAACTACTTCAAACCTATACCAAGAACCCTAGCCACTGATAATTTTCCAGGAGAATTTCTATAAATTGCAGCTGAAGCAATAACCTACCCAGTAGCCCTACTTGTAAACCGATCAATATCTGAAATTCAGGTACTTGTAATATGGAAAATCTCTCACATTCTACCACTACACAAGGGTGGTAATTCCACTGAACTCACCAATTACCATTCAGTTGCCATCCTATCTCCCTTATGCAAAACACTTGAAAGAGTTGTGCACACCCAACTAATGGAATACCTTCTCACACATAAACTACTATCAAACAGCCAACATGGTTTCAATCCCTTTTACAGCACCACCACAGCACTATTATCCTTTACAAACACAGTGAACCATCACAGAACTAATGGAACATTTATATCTGCCATATTTTTAAACTTATCCAAAGCCTTTGACCTGGTGGATCACAACAAACTCATCAGTATTCTCTATACTCTAAACCTCAACAGTTCCACTGTCACATGGTTCCAAAGCTACCTAGCAGGACAATTGCAAGCCATCCACTAGCAATGCCAACCTTCCCCTCTTGGTCCCGTCACCACAGGGATTCCACAAGACTCAATCCTTGGACCTCTACTATTTTCTCTATTCACTAACCAGTTGAGCACCTCTGCAACATACGCCTCTGTAGTACAATATGCTGTAATATGCACAGCCCCCACACTGCAAGAACTCTACACCATAACCGAAGATTCATTTCTGACTGTAGAAACATGGCTCAATAACTCCCAGCTCATTCTAAATCCCAACAAAACTAAGCTTCTTTTTAGCCCAACCATATCACCGTCATCTAACCAATCTTTTAATATCTTGTCCAGAAACAAAACGTTAATTACTCACACTAAACTGCTTGAGGTTGAAATTGACAATAACTTGAAATGTGACATTCATATAACCCAAACTATCAAAAGGTTCACAAGAAAATAGGACTGCTGTACAGAAATAAACAATTTCTTACAAACAACACAAAAGCTACTGCAGCTTGCACGCACCTCCTATCAACCCTCCTCTATGCCTCCCTAGCATTTACAAATCTCTGTAAAACTGACTTAATCCAACTGGAATCTTGCTATAATAAATAGCAAGATTTGCCTCTGGTGCTACATATAGATTACATCATTGTACATCAGTTAAACAGCTAAATTGGCGTGAACTCCCCCAGCTTCTATGCTTTAATCAACTAACCTTTGCCCACAAAATTCTCTACTAACCTAATAAAACTCTTCTCTCCATAATCTCATTCAACCATACACCACTGCCCGATCTCTTCACTCCAGTAACCAACACCTTCTTCATACCACCAAGGCCAACAAACTTAGCTGGGAAGTCTCTCTTCTCTAACTTAATCACTAAAATATGGAATAAACTGCCAAACCCAATAACTTCCAACAGCTCTATCTCACAATTTAAAAAGCTCCTTAAATCTTACCTGGTGGACACCTGGTTTTGCAGTTGTCACTCCCCTGGATAGGTCTTCCCTAGTACCTTGATATACTACTGACCATTATTTTAGTGTAATCTAACAACAGTTAGTAACTACACCTATAGGTAAACAATCCTCTTTACTTTCGTATTTGATGATGATGTGGACTGGGACTTCTTCCATGTTAAAAAAAATGTATTCAACATTATGTAATGATTAATTACCATCAATGTGGTATTTTGTGATGTTTGTAAGCTGTTGAGATGTATGTAACTGGTACTGTCTGTATACTTTTATATGTTAACAATATGTCTGTAATTAGAGCTTTTCTCCCCGGACCTCCACTGAAAAAGGACCTGTGTCCAGCCGGACTTTCCCAGTAAACAAATGTAAAATAAAATGAATAATAAATAAATAAGATGTGTCTACTGTAGTGTGAATCTCTCTGCCTGTGTTGTTCTCAAAAGGGCTAATATTATCTCTCTTTTGTTCTGTTTCCCAACCCATTTATATTTCAGGTTTTAATCTATATTCCCACTTTATCCCTTTTTACCTCAATTTTTCTTTTCTCTCTCTTCTTTTATACATCCTATTCTTTTTCCTTTCTTTCCCTCTTTATCACACAACTTATATTTTCTTTTTCTAGTTTACACACACACCTTTATATCTGTTCTTTTTATTTTCCCATTTTTAAATAACTGTTCCAATGTAATTGTAGACATATTTACAATTCTACATTCCTTCCACAGAGATTTCCACTGTTTACTTGGTGTGACCCTTGTTTCGACCTATAGCTCATCATCATTATGACTGAGCTTTTAGTATTTAGGGTCCACTGTTTACGCTGCACTGAAACTGTTTTTTTGTTTTGCTTTTTTTTTCTCTTCTACCCCTCTCAGTTATACTCTTGTTCCATTAAACCTCTTTGTCTTTTTATTTCCCAACTAATTTCTTTTATTCAACTTGTAATGCTTCATTTTGATTATACTTCATTTATTTTGTTCATCCTTTTCCTCTCTCTTCCTGATTGATAACTTCCCCTTCACCAGCTTATCAGATATTTCTCCATCCAACTAATTTGGCCTAGTCACACTGTCTTTTGCACCCATATATTTTTATTTTTGCCCATTCACAGTTTCTATTTTCCTTATTCCCCTTTGGGTTTGCCAGTTATTTAATTACATTTACGCATGTATTTTCACATCATATATTTATCTTTTTCTTTCCTTACGTGTTCCTGCCTACACTAATGTGCATATAATACGGTGTCCCTGCTCTTCCTTCCCCTCGTGTACCTGTTACTTATTTGTCATATCAGTGTTTTTCTATTTATACCTTAATAACAAGGTAGGCATTACTGTAGTGCAATTATGTTTATCTCAGTAGTTCACACCTACCTTTCAGGGAGTGCTTATCATTTCCGCTTTATATTCATATAATACTCTTAAATATTTGAGTTGTTTCAAGTATACATACATGTTAAAATTGCTCACAAATTTTTAATATATTCATTTATTTTATATTATTGTCTGTATGTTCACTCGCCCCTTCTATCTTATATTACAGAATGTATTACAGTCATTGGCTTTCATTTTAATTCACAATTGTTCCTGAGTTTGCTCCTTCTTCTCTATTCAGGCTTTTTTAAAGCTTTCACCTTCTGTCTTAGTTTTTGTTGCTTTTTAAATAGTGGGGAAGTATCTAATTTTTTTTCTACACAGCATCACCTTCTCTTCCCGTTAACTGCTATTCTCGGCAGTTCTCTTCTGGCACCATACTCCCTGCTCTCGATTCAATAGTCATTTAAGAAAGTCTAATGCCTATTTCACCATTTTTAACCATCCCTGTGTATAAATTCTGAAACATGCTGGATAGATCAACCTCCAGTGATATCCTTGGTCTCTACACACTTTCATGGTTCGGATGAATGTGTTTCTGTTCTGTCGGGTTTTGTAGGAAAAACTATAGTTAATAAAAATGTAGCAAACCACTCTAACTACTCTTATTTTCCTGTCACCAGTGTTTAAGGGGAGGATTAACTGTGACTTTTGATGCATGCAGGCCCATTTCCCAGATATATCTTAAGGGTAGCACTAATCCTCAGTCCGTTGATGAAGAACTCTTGTAATAGTTCTGACTTCTGCTTCAGGGCAACAGTGGGCTCTGCTGACCATAAACTGGATGCAATTTGTTTTTCTAGTTATTTTTCAGATGAATGACAAACTGTAGGATTCGGTGGACCCAGCTGGTATGATACTGGCTAATGGCAAACTTAGTAAGTGCAGAGGATTAAGGCTATGAGCTGTTAATAAGCTGTTTTCTATAGTCTAGAGCTGGATTCCCTCAGCCTGCATTTGCTTACTGTGTGACTCTCAATGCTTAGTAGGTACCTATGTGCATGTAAGCTACAGATACATTTTTTATTTTTTCTTATTTACTTATTTCTTTATTTGGTTGATTGGACCACTGTATCCAAATTATATTTTTGCATAATTTCACTGTAAATTACATATATTCACATTTCTATTTCACCAGTGTCAGATACTATAAATTCAGGGTTTACAAGGCTTTTGTATTTTTTTTAAAATGCAGCATGTTAAAAAGGCTAACTTTAATTCACAGAGCATGTATGATTGTACTGAATGTTGATTTAAATCTGCTAAATGTTCTCGCTGTACAAGAATACCATTTGAAATGCTTTATTTTCCTAAGAGTTGTGCAATTCCCTACTTAGAATTTCAGATGACCTCAATACAGGTCTAATTTTTTATGAGATTAGTGAGGTTTCTCCTCTAGAGATCTAGGACAGTATCTGTGCAGAAATAATGATCTAATGTATTTTGATTATAGGCTAATCATGCTGAAAGAAATTACTCTGTATATTAATGCAGAAAAGTCTGAGATTAACAAAACCTTTCTATTACATTAACAAATGTTATTGCCACTAGGAGGCACTATTGTATAACAGTTGTGCATAGAGAAAAGGGAAAAAAAATAGTTAAAAGAAAACCATTTTTAGTTTCAACTGACTTGTGTTTTCAGACTCAGAAGATCGACAGATGAGGACAGACTTTTTTTTGCCTTGTGCCTGCTAGACCAAAGCAGCTGTCTGTATCAGTGCACTCTAGTGCTAAAATGATAAGTCACGTCTTCTTCTGTTTTTGCACACCTTGACTATAAAAATGCCAGCCAGTCCTATAGCCATAGTTTAGTGGCATTAGCTGGTGGTTTCTTGTCAATATCTGTAGGGCTTTGTATGGCAACTCGATCTGTGCTTGATCCAGTGATAGATAATAATTGCTATTTCTGTGTTAAATGTCTTGCATGATCAGATGACATTTTGTTGACAATGCAGCGTGAGAACTCTGACTTCAGGAAAAGCTAGGCGTTTCAGGCTTATTTTGTCCGTTTCTGTATAATACTGCATTTCTCAGTGTTTACTTAACCTGACAGCCCTGTGTGGATGTGCAGCACAATGCGAATCCAAACAAGGATGACCTAATGCTTTAAATTGCAAGTAGCAAACTGACAGGCAGGAAAAGTTGACCATTTTATTTTTGATTTTTCCAATATCTGAATGTCATTAGTTACATAAATTGGTTTAATTTTTTTTTTTTCAGACACTGCATATTTTCTCATAAAGTTCAAAACAACATGAGCACCAACAGACATCAAAATGATCCTGTAGGTATTTAAAACATTTATTTAGGAATTGAGTTGTAAAATACATTGTGTACTTAGTATGATTTTAAATATAAAAATGCAATATTCTTCTGCCTGTCATCAGATGTAAACACCCTTAAACTCTGGACGTATTTGCCTACTTTGTTATATGTCCTGCAATACCCTAATTATGACAGGATCTTACCCATTTCACTTTAAATGGAATGCCTAAGAAAGGCATTAACATCATACTATGCACTCTCTCTCTGCACATATAAAAAATATATAAAACTATATATATTTTCTCCTAAAGTATTCGTCTGAAACACAGACAATATATATTAGCTTATTTTAACACTGTCTGGAACTTTCATTATAGCTACAACATTCATAAGTTATGATCAGCTAGATACAGTCCCTAACCTTGATATTACTCCCTTATCTTGCAACAGCTAAAAATAAAATGTGTGTGATTTTACACTGCATTGCAGAACTTCAATATCATCATTCTATGTACGTGTTTTATCACTGGACTATATCATACTGTATAAAGCACTTTAAGACATAACTCTGCTTTATGATAAAGCACAGCCTGCTTTGCATTCTGACTTACTTCTACATGGGCTTTATAAACGTGGAATCTGAATATTTAATGAGATACTGATATAACTATGATATGACACAATGTACCAGCTTATCTGTTGGTCACTAGAAAAACAAATACCATTGATGATGTTAATGAATGAATGAATCACCAGTATGGTAGTTTAAGCCATATGGGAACCCCCCCCCCCTGTACCAGTCAGCTTATTAAAGCTTCGGGCACCTTTCATGTGCACCACCTACCAGGAACATGCAGGGTATTCCATATAAAAGGTAGGTAGAGACAAAAAGGTTTCAGAGTTTTTGAGACACAGAAGTGAGTGCTTCTAATTGGTGGTTACAATAGTTCCTGTCAGGCAACTGTGATCCTCAGGCAGGACAGATAAGTACCCTTTGGGGAAAACCTTGCTTTTAAAATGTAATTTACTGTTGAAAACGTCTGTGCTAGTGTTTATGAAACAAAGAGAAAGTGAACTGTCACTTATCATAATAGACATGTGTTAGTGGTGCTTCTGTGAATTTTTTGTGAGGAAAAAAAATATTTTATGACTGAAAACCTATACAGTTTTAATAGTGTGTTGAGGAAAGGACATTGTGCTTGTGTGAAATTTTTTAGTTGTGTGCTTACCTCAGAAACATACTTTATCCTAACCTGCTCTTCTGGGTTATGCTACCCACTTTCCTGCCTTCAATCTTGACTTACTTATGGCAGTAGTCTGTCTCCACAGTATTACCTTCCCCAGCACACAGAAAGAAGCCAGGATCCTTGACATGCACAGATGCCTCGTTTTTTTTTTAATTATTTCTGTGAGCTACTGCCCAGTGGTTTGTTGTACTCCTCTTTCAATGTATATCAACAATTTATACTTGTCTGCCCTTATCCCAAGGTCCTTTCTAACAATGCACAAGTAAAACTGTTTTTGAAAGGGGTCTTACATATCCTCCCACTTAGGAAACAGGTGGCTCCTCCTTGGGATCTCAGTTTTGTGTTTGAAAAGCTTACACAGTCTCCATTTGAGACTACTTATGAGGCTGCATTGAGGTTTTTAAAATAGAAGTTGGTGTACTTATTACTTGGACATCTACAAGGCAAGCATCTTGGTTACGAGCACTTATGGTGAGTCAGCCCTATTTCATTTTTCACAAAGACACTGTTTCTTTGAAAACAAATCCTACCTTTATGCTTAAAGTCATCTCAGTGTTTATTTTAAGCCTGTCTAGTCCATCTCACAGTCTTCTTTCCTGAACCAAAAAATGAGGGGAAAAGGATTATTCACTCACTGGATGTATACAGGCAGCTCATATACTACCTGGAGAAAACTTGCCCTTTTAGGAAAGCTGACCAGCTGTCTGTCTCATATGAAGGTAAGAAAAAATGACAACCAGTGTAAAGGTTGACTGCTGTTACTTTTTGTTACGCTCACCACAATACATCACTTCCAGGTAGGGTTACAGCTCATTCAACAACAGCATTGCCTTCTGTTGTGGCTTTCTAGAAAAGGGGTAGACTCTAGAAATATTCTATAGACAGCAACTTAGTCTATTGCACATACCTCCACAAATGATTACAAACTGGATTCATTATATTGATCCAGAGCAGACCCTGCTAAGACCATACTCCAGTGGCTCCGGGAATCTTACCCTTATCCCTTTTTTCCTACTCCTGTCTCAGCTATGGGAATCTACCCATCAAGCTTAGGCTACTGCAATGGTGATATATTCATGAACATAATGCAGTTGTGTAAATAAATGTAGTATAACAGAATATGTTTTAATGGATCATTGCTGTAGTAGCTGCCCCTTCTTCCAGCCCCCTTGTCCTGAGCTTTATATAGTATGTTGCCTGGGTGTGGTTATTTTCATTCTTTTATATACAGTTTTTGTTATTATTGTCTTTGTTTTGTAGCACACATATTCAAGACACTTGCCTTCTTCTAGACAAAAAATGCTTTGAAGATTTTAGCACTCAGCCTGCCTTTTATATGAGGGCCCCACATGGTCCTAGCAGGTCATGCACATGGAAGGCACCCAAAGCTTTGAGAAGTTGGTGTGTGTGTGTGTGTGTGTGTGTGTGTGTGTGTGTGTGTGTGTGTGTGTGTGTATGTGTCTGGAGTTAACCTATACAGCTTAGGCTACGTCAACAGTGATCCATTAGAACATCTACTCTTATGGCAAGTTTACTTACACAACTGCACTTTATTAAAATGAGACATACAGTAATAGTAATAGTAATAGTAATAGTGATAGTGATAGTAATAGTAATAGTAATCGTGATAGTGATATTAATTGCAATAAGGCATTCCACTTTGTATATTACTAGGTAATACCATCCCTCCTTGACAGGACTGATATGACTGGATTTGCATCATATATCGAACCATCATGGAGTTTAAATCTTGTAAATATAGTGACATACACTGTGTCATTACTTATTGCTAAAACAGTCAATCTTTGAATATCTCAGCAGTGTGTATTCTCCATATACTTTTAAATGAGTTCATTCCAATGCTAACTTCTTTCTCTACAGCTATTGCTCATGTTTTATCTTGGCAGTGCATCAGAATATAATTGCTAATTCAATTGTGAGACACTATGTGCTACATACCCAGACTGTTTTATTTTTTTTCATTCTTAAAACAGGGCCATTTTAGGTCAGTACCACTGCAGTGTACAGCCAGGTGGATTTTCTTTGTTCATTTGTTTAATGCGTAACCCTACTAGGAACAGAAACCTCTTAACAGGGGCAACCTGGGCACATTCTCTGAATAAGTTGCTCAGAGTCACATGGTAGGCAAGTGGAGACTAACAGAATCCAACCTTTGACTACCAGACGAAGCCTTTTAGGAGCTCACAGCCTTCATTTTTATTGTAAAACTGCCAGGGAAGATATAAGGATTCAGTACAGTTGTCCTTCCATTCTTATTTTCTTATTTGTTATATATATATATATATATATATGTATATATATATATATATATATATATATATATATATATATATATATAAATTTTTTTTTTTTTCCTAAGGACTGACTAATTTCAAATAGCCATCTCTCTCAACCTCTCAGCACAAGAAATCTGGACAAAAACTAAAATAATGGGGGGACTAAGGCCAAAAAAAAGTGACTTTAATATGCAGTAATTTGCCAGAAAACCACAAACTGTTATGAGGAAAATACCAAAAAATAGGAGGCAAATATTTGGACATTCTGCAAAAATCTGGACAGTTGAGAGGTATGTAAATAGCTTATTCTACTCACTGAAGAAATGGACAGATACTGAAACAATGTGTTTTTAGGCAAGAGTACACATGATGGTGGTGAATATGGCATGTGGCAATATAAACATACTAGAAGGGAGTTGGGGGATAACAATATAATGTCCTGATACAGTCGAATAGAAGGAAAAGGAAAAAGGGAGGCCAAGTTGACCAAAATGACAAACAAAACTGAAATAATGGAAGCATAAATGGTTAAAACAAAACACTCACAAGTGGTTATGCCTGAAAAAGAAACTATAATAAAAAGGCAAAGAACCACAAAACAACAGGAGAACCTGAAATCTAAACAAAATCTAAAGCAGAGCAAACATCCAACCTAGATGATCTTGAATCTGCATTGCTACCTCTCCAAATAGCCATTCAAAACTTTTCAGATCACCTTTTAGGGTTTGGAAACACATTAAGTCAAATAGCTTCCTGACTAGAAAAAACTGAAGCTAAAGTGTGCATAAAATAAAATAAAAATAGACCAAATTCAAAAAGAAAATGAAACAAATGCCAAGAAGATCCATGAGATGCAACAAAAAAATCACTGATTTGGAGGCAAGAAGTAGGAGGAACAATATATTAATTCAAGGTATCCCAGAAAAATATGAAAAAGTACAACTAATAGAAACAGTGAAACAAGTTGTGGGCTGCCTTTTAGAGAATGATTCAGAAGCTGGTGAGATGATGATCGAAAGAGTACACCAAGCTCTTCACAAAATGCAAAACTTGGACATACCAAGACAAATTTATGCTAAGTTTCTTAACCATCAAGATGTTCATAAAATTCTAATGGCAGCAAAGAAAAAAATCTGTTTCATGGAATGGAAGCAAAATATCATTTGCACAAGATTTACCCTTCCAAATAAAACAGCAAAGACAACAATTATCTCCATTTTGTACTTATTTAATAGCAAAAAAAAAAAAAAAAATCAAGTTCCAGATGAAGTATCTGAATATATTAATTTTCCAATATAAGGATGTTAATTACGTGATTGAATCAGCCAAAGAAGCAAAACCACTGTTTATGAAAATCTTCATTGAACTGCCAGATGTTTATAACCTGAAAAAAACTTAATGGGAAGAAATTAGTAAGAAATGGTACAAAGGGACAGATTTAAAATAAATAAATAAAAAACAAAAGTACAGATGAGACATTATATTTTCTTAAATGAAGGGAGAACATATACACGGGATGAAGTGTGTGTTACATTAAATATTAAAAGGAACCAGTTGCCTACATGGACATTTTGATAAGTAACACTCCAATCTCTTTCTTCTCCTTTGAGCTGGACTATTCAAAGCTAAAGAGGCCAAATACACCATTAAATAACCTGATGGTAAAAGAAAAGGTAAAGTTTCTTGTTTCAACTGACTTTGGTTAAGATCAGAAACCAGCTTTTCCAAAACAATAATCAAATCCAGAAGATCAAAAAGAATTATTGGATGAGAAGTATAAAATATGAAGTTTGGCAATGAGAAATTTTCCTTGTTCATGAAAACATAATAGTTATGGACAAATTGCAGAGTTTTGACCCTGTACAGACAACTGCTTCAGACAGGTAAATGATATAGGTGTTTTTTTCTGAAATGGAACATGATCTTTGAAGGAACAAATTATTCAGTTGGTAAATTCACTCAGACAATAAACAATAATAATAATATAATATAGTAAAATACTGGAAAGTAAAAATATACCTTGCTGTACGAGGTACGGAACTCCAAACTAATAAAGGAGCTGTAATGTAACATATTTTGTCACATAAAAGAGAATAACAAGGTAAGAGCTGAATCATTCACGTTTTCTTATATTTGGCAAAAGTATGCTCTTGCCAAATATCTGAGAAGCATTAACATGGAGTACGCAACAATCACATAGAAAACAAAAAATTGTAATAACTGGAGTACCAATGACTTTTGTTTAAAAGCAAGTTGTACAACAATGTTGAAGGGATTTTAAATATGACTAAATTAAATGCTCCTTAACCCTTGTAACTCCAGTAAATTCTATAGGAAATAATTGTAGACTGTAAATCAGTCATAGGGAAAAATGTTATAATGTTTCTCTTACTATTGCTATTACAAATATATAAGATCCATGTGAAATACATTGTTATTACTGTTTTCTCTCTTTTCCAAACTGAAATTTTTAAAATGTTGGTTATACTATATGTGTGTATTGGAAACTACTTGTAAAATACTGATGGCTAAAAAAATCTGAACTGTTCTATTTTTTATATATATTTGGGAGATCTACTAAATAAAAGAGTCGGATTAGGACATATAACATCAAAAGAAGTGAAAATATGACAAGTGCTTATTTTTAAAGAGGCATCATGCCACAATTAATTCTTATGAAGAAATGCAATAGTAATTACATATATTATGTTCCTTATGTTGGTTGATAGAAGTAATTCCAAACAAATGCAAACCGTTTCTTGTGTTAGATTTAGATATCAAGAAATAATTATTTGATATGCAAACATTTAACTCCTTGACAAATGAAGAAATGCAAAAGTACGAAAACAGGATAAATTATTAAATAAGGTCAATCAAAGTTAAGTACAGTTTAAAATGAAGATTATATAACTTGGGCTATACTTTTAAATACAGAGGGGTGGGCCAAGAAAGGTCAGTCAGGTAGGATATGTTAATCTTAGTGGACGTTGTTATTGGTTTTTGTAATATATAGGTTTTAGAAACATTATTAAATATGAGTATCATAAAATGTTAAATTCTAACTTGCAAAAAAGAAACATACCTCTTGGTTGTAAACTCTTAACCTTTTCTGGACATGGTAGTTTTGTGGGTAGGCACAAGGATAAAGCTGGAAGAGTTAAGTGCTACATGAATCGAGAAATTCTTGTTCACACTATAAAAAATATTAATAGCAACACAAGGAAGACTGGGTGAAAAATGAATAAAAACAATAATAGCATCAGGTAATTAAACGGACAGTAAAGGGGTTGCAATTTTAATTAACAACTCATTCAAAGAATAGATTATACATCATGACTCAGATATAAATGAAAGATGGTGCTATTTTTCAATTAAAGCTCTAGTCTACAGAAACTACTTCTTTTCTTTAACCTGTATAGTCCATGTGCAAACAACAAGATTTTATCAAGGAAGTTTATAACATCATAACTCGATTTCCAAACTAGTATTATCTAATAGGAGGTGACTGGAATGCAATAACTGACCCCGTAACAGATAGAACGAGTGAAAGCAAACTTATAATACCCAGGCCTCAATAGAGATAAATGATCTAAAAACAGGTTTTAATGTATTTGACTCGTATTGCTACAGGAGCAAAAACCCATGCACAGTAAAATTCACATACCACACCCAATGTTATAAATTGTGGTCTAGATTAGACTTCTTTCTGATATAAGAAATATTCGCAAAGGTGGAAATAAACTATTGTACAGAACCTAGTTTTTTTTGGACCACTCAAAAATTATAATTAAAATAAGATGGCCCAATGATCTAAGCCTGAAAACAAGGGGTATAAACTGGTCTCTAAATCTGAACTTACTACAGAAAAAGGATATAATAGAGGAAATTAATAACATATTAGATGAACTCAATCATGGCTTAACATGAACAGATATTCCCTTTGATATTCAATGGGTAGCAAGTAAAACAAAAATTAGGGGAATTTTGATTGGAGAAAGAGACAAAACTAAAAGAAAAACTTTGGAAAAGAATTATATATAATATATACAGAACAATTCTCTTTCACGGAAATGAAAACCTTAGCAAGGTACAAACTCCCTCAGGATTACTGGCAAGGATAATAAATGTTAACAATAGCGCCCCTAAGATAACAGAAATTGAATGCTAAGGTAACACATGTAATACTAATCAAGAAATTATCAGAACTTTTGAGGATTTATATGCAAAACTATATGGCCCACAAAAGATAAAAACTATGGAATTAGAGAATGAGACTTTCCTAAAGAATCTAAACTTCCCAAAGATAAACCAAACACAGAAGAATCTACTTAAGGCACCTTTCATGCAACAAGAAATCCTTTCAGTAATAAATAGTCTGAAAACAAGTAAACCTCCTGGACCTGATGGTTATATTGCTGAACTTTGTAAATCCTTTGGACAAAACATATCAAAACTTTTACTGAAAATATATGAAAAAGAATATGGTATTGCAGATCTATATTTAAATAATTCAAACACAATCTTTATACCTAAAGGAAAAGCTGATAAACCCCCCCCACAAACTACAGACCAATTTTTCTCATAAATCTAGACATCAAAATTCTAGCTGCATTGCTTGCAAACAGACTGAATTACCGTATTACTGCATTACCAAACATAATATCACCTGGATAGTCGAGATTTATGATTGGTAGGCAGACGTGATAACACATTGACCTTAGATACAATGATCTTGCTAGCTAAACAAAATAAACCCCCTATCTATGCTATTGCTTTAGATGCATGTAAATCCTTTGACAAAGAAACCTAAACAGTTTATTTTTATACTGCCCTATTTTGATATACCACAGGAATTTATAAAATAATAAACATTTTATAGGAGAGCACTTATATAATTCTATACATTAATAAAACAAATTCATATCTAATAAAAATTAAAAATAGGACCAGACAACTATCTATGTACCTCTTTAACGTATATATATATATATATATATATATATATACATATATATACATATATATATATATATAAAACCTGTATTTTTACTCATAACCCAAAAAATGTACCATCCTATTCCAGAAATATTTAATATTAAATTGCACTAATATCCTTTGTTGATGATTAACACTTATATTTTGCACTCCCTAAGACTGACCTGAGCAAAATCCTAAACTCAGTTAACAGCTTCTCAGAAGTTTCAAACTTGAAATTAATCCCACAAAATCCCTCATTTTCCCTCTCAATCCATTAAGTCATGCTGAATCATATTTTTCTGATTCAGAAATAAAATTAAAATGCTCCCTAAAATTCTTAGGGATATCCTTTGAACATAATCCAAAACTAGTCATGCATAATAATTTAATAAAGATATGGGCAGACATTTAACAGGATATCCAGATATGGGGGAAATTAAGCTATCCTTTCTTTTGAAAGCAGCAATTATAAAAATGAATATTCTCCCAGGGTTATTATTTCAACTCAATGCAACAAATTTAATAGTTCAGAAAAAGTTCTTTAAGAAACTTAATGTAGCTTTAGCTAAGTTTATCTGGTACCCCAGGTTTGTTAGAATCAGCTATCAGAAGTTATCCTAAGTAAAGGGGAGGAGTGAGACTATCTGACTTTAACTTATATTATGATATAATATGTTCAAACATGATCATTCAGGTTACTGAATATAATCCCAAAGGTAAAGAATGGTATCCACTATGGATTAAATTATGGTATGACTACGTCAAAAACAATAAAATCAATCCCAGAGCCCTTCCATATATAAATCAGGAAAATCTAAAGGATAGCAAATTTAATATCTTAAAACACACAAAAAAATTAGATTTCAAAAAATGATGGAAGCACTAAACTTAACAAATATTTACATCCTGTTACAACCAATACATCTGAATCCAAACCTCAGATTAAATAATGAGATGATAAACTTGGACAAATATCCACTCATTAATAAATGAAATGTTTGAGATATTTACAGACGTAGGAAAAAATATTTAGAGGACACAAGGAATATTCTTAACCTTCTGAAAGGATACATCATAATGCTAAGGAAAATTAGAGAACTGTGCACTTCAATAATAGGAGATTTTGAAGTAAACGATAAAGACATAAATACATGCAATACATTATGGAGCTTACTAACGTTAAGGAAAAAATGCTATCTAATGCATATAGGCTAATAGTATCCCTTAGATATCAACAATCTATTTTATATTCAAAATGATGGGTTGAAAAACTCAAAGAAATTACTGAAAAGCAAAAATCTAAATCCATTGAAGCAACATTAAAATGCACCCCTTTTAAGAAACTCCTGTATACTCAACTAATGATAATTAACAATGCTTACTTTACCCCAGAAATACTCAACAATTTCAACTCAATCATTTCATCAAACTGTCCGTGCTGCTACTCATAAATAGCAGACCTATTCTGTATCTTCTGGAGCTGTAAATGTACTTATAAATTATGGTGCTCACTGTGCATCAGACTTGAGAAGATGGGATATCAAAAATCCACACTATGATGGGAATTTGCAATTTTGTGTATCACCTCTCAAAAATTACCCAAACTTAATCTGCATATTCTAGTTATTCTCTTCTCTTTGGTAAAATTGTACATTACTCAGAACTGGGTAGATTAAGCCAAATTGTCATAGGAAGGTTTCAGAAGTATGGCAATGAAGTATATATCGGCATATAAACCGATAATGAATAATCAAAGTAGCATTCCTATATTCTAATATACTGGAGTCTTCTCCTGGATCATATTTTAAAAGAATAGATAGACAAGAAAAGACAAATTATTGTGAATGTAAACTGCAAAGGGCACAAGACATGGGTCAATATTAGAGCATTGAAGTTTCAGAACTTTAAATGTTCGAATATCGAACCCCATTCAGTGAATTCTGAAAATAGCGAAGCTGCAGAAAACCAAATTTTTTTCCCAGGGAAAGAATTTGGTTGTCCATTTCTATCACTTCGCTATTTTCAGTGTTGTGGTGGAACATTACGGGTCAGTTCAGGTAAGTGTGCGATTGTGTGGACATGAGGGTTAGGGCGGGGTAGGTGAGTTAGGGTTAAGGCGCGGGTGAGGTGAGTGTGCGATAGTGATGGACCTTAGGGTTAGGGTTTGGGTTAAGGTAAGTGGATAGTTAGTGGTGTATGTACAGTTTAGTGTAGGGTTAGATGTAAGATTTTAGGTGTATGTGTGTGGATTGCTGTTTGTTTGGTGTGCTTGTGTTGTGTGTATGTGTGTATGTGTTTTGGAACAGCAAATGTTTTCCCTAGGAAAAAATTTGCTGTTCTGAATGTTTGATGTTGTCAGTGTTCACTGAATTGGGTTTGATATTAGAACATTCGAAGTTCTGAAACTTTGATGTTCTAATATAGACCCTAAGACTTTTTTTGTGAGTGTGTGTCTAATCTAAACCTCATATTTATAATAGTTATGAATAGTATGTAAACTGTAACACAAATATTAATCAGAAGTTGATTTTATGTAGCACTTGTACAATTATATATACTGTGTTGTCTATATTGTGTATTTTGTTGTAACACTGAAAATTTTCTTGCAACAAGATGTACCTAAATATGACTGTAACTTTTCAACAATGTAACTGAATTGCAGCTTGTAAAATGACTGGAATTGAAACATGAAAACAAAATAAACAAAACAATGAGAAACCTATAGGAAAGAAGAAAGAAATGGTGAAAGAAAGTAGGTAACTACTAAATGATTTTAATTTGGCTCCCAAGGGAAACAAAAGACAGGAAACTGACTCCAGACGCAGTAAGGAAAGCAGCTTTTGGGAAGGTGGTAAGGACTATGATTAGGGAGGGCCAATGAATCTCAACAATACAGAAGAAATAATGATTGTGCCACGTTGTTACAGAGCGGTGGTACCTAACTAGTCCACCTGAGATCAGTGACATAATCAGGTCATAAAAAGTCTGATTAAGAATTCATCACAAAAAGTGGGACAGAGTAGGATATGGATGATATGGAGACAGAACTGTGTTATGACCTGGACTGAGCGAGGAAGCATAAAGAAGGTGAACAAGTGAGGCAGACATCTTAATTGCAGGTATGGCTGTCTGAACATTAGGTGTCAGTGTCACTGCCAGGGGTATAGCCAGGTTTTGTAAATATGTACTCAAAGCTCTGACACTACTACCTTCTCCCTATGATCACTCATGCTTTCCCATAGAAATCACAGCTTGTGTTTAAGCCAATAAGTGACCACTCAATGCAAAACTGTAAACTTGTGGTTGTATAGTGATCCACATAGCTTTTGGTGTGAGCATTACTCAGGTACCACATTAAGGCAACCATCGTAAAAAGATGTCCAATCGGACAACGCCCTTGTACAGCAAGATAGTAGATCTTACAGGAGTACACTTACACCACTCCATTCAAGTGACTGCCTTACTTTAGTAGTGTTCATAAGGGAGTTATACTGATGCAAGCCCATGCAGTGCTTCTATATAACCAATTCAACTTAAATCCACTCACATTGCCCAAAAATACCATTAAAATATAAAACATCTGCATACTTTGATTTTTGGAAGCACTAGACTAGGTTATAATTATGATTGCTCACTTAATCATATTCTTACCAGACCCACACTTCTATCCATTTCTGTTTAAAGCCCTGTCAACATGTGCAATCAGAATGGCCTGACCTGGGCCATCCTTAGGCCATATGTGGCAATTTGTTTTCCCAAAAGGGCCCCATAACCACAGGGAACCTTGAACTTCTCATTGCCAGTGACTTCTCACTTAGCATCAGGACCCATGGACTGTACAATAAGATGCTCCTTCATCCTGTGAGTCCTGCAAAATGCTACTTCACCCAACAAGATTCAAGCTAGAAATGAATCATTAAAAGAGTAAGGCATTTTTAGGATCTATAAAACAGAAACTGGAAATGAACACCGGTGTAAAAACAAAAATGTTCCTGACCACGAACCAAACAAAATAAAGACGCAAAATTATTTTGTAAGCAGTTTCATTCCTTTTGCTAAAAAGAACTTCTTCAGATTGAAAAATACATAAGGACAAATCTCATTTAAAAACAGATCCTATCTGATGTCATAAAAATGCAACCAATGAAATGCTCATACTAATTAAATAATAAGCAAAACAGAAATTTCTTAAAGTGCTATTATTCACATAAAATATGATATTCACTCCATAGTTAAATACATTTGTATGTCAACAATTTTTTTTTACAGAAATATGATCATTGAGCCTAGCTGGAATGTCTGCCTGCAAAACAAACCACTTCTACTTTAACTTTAAATATTCGAGAAAGACATTAAACTGTCCCAGAAATTTTGTTTTGTCTACCTGTTCGACCACTACAAACATAAACTTTCTAAAATCATTACACTTCAAAGAATGTCTAGCTAATGCAGTCCTAATATCTTTTTTTTTAATTGCTAAAACATGTTCTCTAATTCTATGCGACTAACCTACATACAGTTTTCCCAATGTAAAAACTGTCACAGTTGTAAAAGCACACAAGATACACTAACCCATCACTGTGACATGTGTACGTATTCCTTGCTGTTAAAGTGTAATGTGTTTGAAATGAAAACTCTTTACACTGCAAATTAATCTACAAAAATTGCAGTTGTGACAGGAAAGGTACCTCTAGATTTAACCCCTACTATAATATTTTGTTTTGTAGATTTCTCTAACATTTGTTTTAAATTCCTGGTTTTCCTAAAAATAAAGTTTGGAGAATTGCCTATGATTTGTGCTAATTCTGGGTTACCTAAAATGATCTTCTAATTCTCAGAAATAATGTTACAGATCACAGGACCATCGACAGTTATTGAAATGGGAAAAGAACATTTATGTTCCCAAGAAGCTTTCTGTAAGTTACCTTCAACTGATTGGTTTGGACTGAAACCTGCTTTTAAAATATGAGGAAACTTTCTACCCCTAACTTGAATGATATTACTGGAAATAATTCCTAATTTGTTACTAGGATAACTTCTCAGTTTGAATTAATTCTTTAATTTTTCTATTTCCTTTATAAAAATACAGTCATCACTAATAAAACGACTCAGTCTGATGACCTGCCCCCTAAACACATTCAATTTCATGCAAGTTGGATGATGACTATCAAAATGTAAAGAATTATTTATGAAAGCCTCTTTCCTATAAATATTGCTCTGAAACACTTTAGGTTCCTTGACCATAGTGATCTGAAGATCTAAAAAATTGACTATGATGCCTTTATTACTTTCAATGAATTTCATCCATTATACTGTGTTATTGATCTATGACAAAAAATCATTAAAAGTGTGCAAGTCCCCAGTCCAGATAAAAAAGAGGTAATCGATATAATGCTTATAAAAACTAACATATTTAAAATATGATAATTTAGTAAAGTATTCCGCCTCCCACCAGCACATTACAAGATTAGCAAAAGCGGGTGCAACTTGAGCTCCCATTGCTACCCCGCTGACTTGTTGATATGTGCTGTTACTGAAAGTGAAAAAATTACTAAGAACCGGACTTAGTAACAAACAGTATCTAAATCATAACCAAAAGTTTTAACATTTATTTATATACTAACAAATTCCAAACCTTCCTCTTGTTCTATAGTAGTATATAATGAACACACATCAATGGTACATATCATAGTCTCCTCATTAGTACATGTATAATTTTTCAAATGATCTAAAAATACCCAAGGATCTTTCAAATAAAAATTACTTGCCTGAACAAGTGGATTAAGAATGGTGTCCAAAAAATTAGAAATGTTATCAGTTTTATTACTTGCAGCACAGACTACCAGGCTAAATCATGGTTTCACAGGATCCTTGTGAATTTTTGGTATACCAAACAGAGTACCTAATTGTGGCTGATCAACTGTTAAAAATTCAAAAAGATCTAATTAAAGATATCCTTGATGTAATAACTCAAAAATGGTCAAATCAGTATCCTGATAACTTTTCCTTATTGCATCTTTTTGTCACTTTACGATAACTCACATTATCTGAGAGTAAAAGATTCATAGCTTTATTATACTCAGTAACCTTCATTATCACTAACCCATTGCCTTTATCTGCTTTTATAAATCTAAGATCATGGTATTCCTTTAATCGTGCTAATGCTTGAAATTCTTCTTTACTTAGATTAAATTTGTTCTTATTAAATCTACAATTATTAGTACGTTCGCTTAATGCCTTATACAATTCTGTCTCTCATATAGTGGAAAAAACATTAAGAGTACTGACTAATGGAGGGTTAACAGTACTAGAATTTTTGTGTCTCACTTCTTTGCAGTATCCTCCGCTTTGTCAAAAATATATCTTAAATTAAGCTTTCTAAAGAATAATTTGAAATCAAACATAGTTTTGGTGATTCAGTCTCTCCCAGAAGGAATAAAGGAAAGCCCTCTAGCCAATATTTTTATTTCATGTTCCGAAAAAACTCTGTTGCTGAGGTTGACTACAGGACATTCTGATGTCAACAGGCCCTTAATCTGCTCCGCTTTTTTTCTACCACTTGTAAATCCCCCTTGATTGATGAAGAAATCTCTTCTATTAATCTCTGTGAAGAAAAGGGGCACCAGCTGGTGGACCACTAGAATGGCTAGACTCATTAGGGACACTGGGAATAACCCTAGAGATAACAGAGGAATTGTTGCATTCCACTGGAACAACAGGAAGCAGCCAGGAAAACAAACAACGAAAACAATATCCACCAAGTAGATTTAATGAAAAACTGAAATAACTCTCTGACGTCTCGGCCAAAGCCTTCAAGGAGAATAAAATGCTTGAATAACACAGCAATATATACAAAAGCACTAAAATAATTATACAATTAATCAATTAGAAAGACACATTAATTGTTGCATTCCACTCTATTATGTCTTCCATCCATAATGGCACAGGCCCCACTAGAAGAAGTTCCAGGGCCTTCATCATAAGAAAAGGAATCCAATCAATCAAATTGGTCCTCACTCTGTAGATTGTCTGAAATGGGCTGACTACAATGAGAACTGTCTTTCACTTTGCCTTTATGTAATAAAAAGGATTGCTTATTCTTATATGTGGAAATGTCTCTAATCATTTTTTTCTTTTTCCTGTGAACTATAGTTGTAACATGTCTCTCTGTTTTAGCTGACAATTTGTCATAATGAAATTGAAATAATCTAAAGGAAGTATGTTTAAGAATTTGAATATCCAAGTTTTTAATCTAATTTCTAAGATTAGCAATTTTCTCTTTATTCCATTGTATCAAAACAGTTAAAACATCAAGACCAGCTTTATTAAAAACTGCACATAAGTCTGAATATATTTTGTCCAAATAATTAATTCCATTTGGAAATGCGTGAACTCTTAAGTCCAAATGGCACAATACCAAGCTCAATACACAAGTAATGGTTCTCAAGTTCCAAAGACTTAAACTTGAGAACCTTTTTCTCTAAATCCTTTAAAACAGTCTTGAAACCGGGATGTATAGCAATGTACATGGAATCTACAATTGATTCATTTACTTCCAAATCCAAGAATGGGTTATTTCCATCACTGTTCAAACAATTGCTAATAGTGAAGGCCATAGAAAACACATTATTTTTTATAATTGTACCCTCATCAGATGAGGAAAAATCATCTGACCTTTTACCATAAACTTGGTGGGCTCTGAAACTCCATTGAACATGTTTGAGCATTTTCTGTACCTTGTTGACTACTTCCTGTAGGTTTTGAGTGAGGTTAAGTAACTCTTCCGGTACAGGATGAACGGAAAGATCCAAGTGAACATCTTTCTCTCCTGTCATATTAATCTCTTGCGATGGAGTCAATGAATTAATTTGGTTCAACAACAGTCTGATTGAAGAGAATGTTCCAAAAGGAACCACAAAATAGAAACTGGAAATGAGCACCAATGTAAAAACAAAACCGTCCTCAAAAAATGGACTCAGCCATGAACCAAGCAAAATAAATAATGACACAAAATTATATTTTAAGCACTTTCATTCCTTTTACTATAAAGAACTTCTTCAGAATGAAAAATATATATTACAAATCTCATTTAAAAACAGATCCCATTTGATGTCATAAAATGCAACCGATGAAATGCCCATACTGATTAAATAACAAGTAAAACAGAAACTTCTTAAAGTGGTATTATATTCATCCCATAGTTAAATACATTTGGATTTCAACAAATGTTTTACAGAAATATGATCACTGAGCCCTAGTGGCATGTCTGCCCACAAAAAAACTTGTCAATTAACTCTAAATATTTAAGAAAGGCATTAAACTGTCCCAGGAATTTTGTTTTGTCTACCTGTTCGACCATTCAAAACATAAACTTTCTAAAATCATTACAGTCCAAAGAATATCTAGCTAGCACATTTCTAGTATCTATCTTTTTAGGTGAATATTAACACTTTAAGAAATTTCAGTTTTGCTTGTTATTTAATCAGTATGACATTTTATTGGTTGCATTTTTATGACATCAGATGGGATATATTTTTAAATGAGATCTGTACTATGTATTTTTCATTCTAAAGAAATTCTTTATAGTAAAAGGAATGGAATTGATTAAAATAATTTTGTGTCATTATTTATTTTATTTGGTTCATGTTGAGTCTGTTTTTTGAGGATGTTTTTATTTTTAGGACCTATAGTCTTGCTCCCAGTGTGGGCGGCCATGGTGGTGCAGCGGTTAGCGTTGCTGCCTCATAGCAAGAGGTTCTCCGGTTCAGTTCTTGGCTGGGATGCCTTCTGTGCGGAGTCTGCATGTCCTCCCTGTGGTCGCGTAGGTTTCCTCTGGGTGTTCTGGTTTCCTCCCACATCCTAAAGACATGCAGTAGGTGGATTGGACACTCTAAATTGGCCCTAGGTGTGAGTGTGTGTGTGTGTGTGTGTGTGTGTGTGTGTGTGTGTGTGTGTGTGTGTGTGTGTGTGTGTGTGTGTGTGTGTGCCTTCTGTGGAAGGTTGGGCACCGGGCTGGCAACTCCACACTGTAAAACTCCCCTGCCAATCATGAGTGGACAGATGATCTGCTGTGGCAACCCCTAACCGGGAAAAGCCGAAAGAAGAAGAAGTCTTGCTCCCAGTGTAGGTATCTGCTTTGTTAGTGGAGTTCACTAAATTTTCATAAATGTCTTATACCTACAATTTTCCACTGTTATTTTGTGTCAGTGGTCAGAACAGTGAAAATTGTTTGTATCTTGGAGATGTGAGGGAAAGCTGAAAAAAAAAGGTGTTTTTAATATATCCTGACAGGCAACTGGATATTATGGGCAGCCTTTAATCTGCATTTATGGGTGAACTACCTTGTGGCTGGCTACTGTTCAACACCTGTGAAACAGAACTGCAGTCTGTGTCCATTATTACTCTTCTATAAAAGCATTTTGGTCAATGGCACATACCTTCACAAAGGATTACAAACTGAATTCTTTTTCTAGATCCATAGTAGACCTTGCTAGAACCATGTTCTGGTGGTTCCTGGGATTATAGCTATTGGCTTCCTCCTTGTTTCCTACTTTGTTAAAATTATGGGAATCTACATATATAAATTAGACTACTGCAATGATGATACATTAATGAAACTAGTAAAGTTGTCTAAGAAAACCTATCATAATGGAAGATGTTCTAATGGATCATTGTTGTACTAGCTGTCCTGATAATAGCCCCTTTACAGAATGGAGGTTTCCAGAACAGCTCCTTCTGGATCATTTTTGAAGAGAATTACATGGCTTCATTTTCAAACACTCCCTGATAAAGTCAAATCTGAAATTTTTAATTATCCTTTAGATAAAAACTCCTTATTTACACCTTCTGCAGCTGAGGTGCCTAACAAGTGTCACAAAAAGGAAAAAAAATGATACAAGGACTGACACAACTGTTTCATTATTCCTTATCCAAAGGTAATAAGAGTTTTACCTCCTATTTAAGCATATATGTCTTCTCAAAAGGAACAGTACACTGTTGTCAGTTGGCATAACATTTACTAGAAAGGCTCACCCAGACTCTACTACACTTTGCTATGAGGGAAAGGTTAGTTTGCTTTTTATTTGTTGTATTTTGTGTTACTTTATTGACTTTTTCTATTTTGAATACTCTGATTTGTTTTCTTTACCTTGTGTTTTTACTTGTATTCTGCTTTTAACTGCATATTAAAACTTGAAAAGAGACTACAGCTCTGTCGCTTGTGAGTTAGGCAGAAATTTTTCCCCACCCTCCCACTCAGTTACTGTTGTGTTCTTAAACACCACTGTCTTTCTAGTTGCCTGCCCCTTAAGTTAATTTAACCATATATCTCATTTCCTCTCTGCTTTCACTGGCTTGTGAAAGTGCAAAATTATCATTTTGTGAAATCACTCTTCTTTAACTATTTAAATTTATTGGCCATCCTACTGTATTCCATAGTACCAGAATACAAAAGTGACCACCCCTTTCAATCTATCTTGCTGTTTTAAAAATAGTGACTCTCCACTAAAACTTACCTTTTTAGACAGGTAAAACGTAAGTTACCTACTTTCACATCTAACTCCTTTAGTGCATACTGCAGTGTTTAGGATAAACCATTTTTTTTTCATCTTACCTATAAGCATCCCTGTGACTAGCACTTGCTCTAAAACCTGCTGGAAAGCACTAGGAAGCCTTAAACTGATACAAGCACTCAACTCTCCTTGTTAATAAGGAGAAATTAATTGGTGGCACTAAACAGCCTATAATTGCAAAGTACCTTGCTAAGGTAAGGGAAAACAGCTCTTGTACTTTACAAAAAAAGCACAAAACCAGGCATGTCCGAGGGTCAGCTTCCAGTGATTTCTCCAGTCCACCTGGTGAATCTGGGCATACTGGGGCAATGCAGCAATTGCATCATGTACACAGACAACCTTCTCCTCCTACCACCCAACACTACACCTGCGAGATATGCACTTACATAACCAAACTGGAAGCAAAGTTCTCTCCACCCAAGATAGCGTTAGACAGTCAAGAGGAGAAGGTTAACACCCACAAGACACCTCAAGCAACACATAGCCCTTCTAAACCTACACCACCAACACGTTCACATAGCAACACTAAACCCTCATATGCAGAGGTGCTTAACAGTAACCTGCCTAAGCAACAAGGACCTCTGAAGCTGAAATGCAAACACCAACCACAACCAAAGTGTCACATAGTTCACAACACCAGTGTGCCACCCAACAACAGCCCCTAAGGCAAGACAACGTACCCAACACCTTAGTCATATGTGACTCTATAGTCAGGCACACTGATGTCCCACTCACCAGGCTGTTTTCTTTACCTTGTGTTTTTACTTGTATTCTGCTTTTAACTGCATATTAAAACTTGACAAGAGACTACAGCTCTGTCAGGTGCCAGGATCCACCACATAATGCATGCACTCATGTCACACCACACCAAGTACAAATATGACTCTGCTATTGTTCATGTCGAAGTGAATGACTTCAGACGTACCTCCCTGGACTACATGAAAAGAGACATGGAACGCTATCAGATCATGTGGCCCAGGCAGGTATGACGCTAGCCCTGAGTAGCATCCTGCCTTCGCCCAGAATGATACCATAGTATAAGGACAAAATGACTGACCTCAACAATTGGCTAAGCTTCTGGTGTCATTCAAAGGGGATCCAGTATCTGTCTACCTGGGACGACATGATTGACAGTCCATGATGCTTTGCCAGAGATGGTTTGCACCTGTTGCCCCTGGGATTCAGGTTAGTGGCTAAGGCTCTTGCCACCCCTATAGTGCCTTTTTTAGGCAAAGTTCAAAGGACAAAACCACCACCATAACAGGTACAAGCATGCAAAATCTGAAGGTAATGCTACTCAATGTTAGAAGTCTAAACCTCAAAAAGCAGTCTCTCGAGGCACTCCTAAAAATGGAGAACATTGATATCTGTGCAGTAACTGAGACTTGTTTCAAGGCTCTATAGAGCACTCCTGCAATACCAGGCTACAACTCATACCACACTTTTCAGCCACCAAACCAGGACCGAAACACTAAAGGTGGAGGAGTGTCCATATTCACCAAGGATATTCATACCTCCAGGCTCGTTGCCCAACACAATGAGTCTGAAATTCTCCAGGTGCAACTAACACTAGGTAAGACTGCAATCCAAATTGTAGCTTGCTACAGATCCCCCACCATGCCCCAAGCTTCTCACTACACCTTTCTAAACATACTGGAAAATATTAAGATACAACCAAACACCCTAATACTGGGTGATTTCAACTACCCTGCCATTAAATGGGAAAATTATTTCAACACCTTTGCCCAACGGTTCTAGGAATTCATAAATTCCAATGCCCTGGATCAACTAATCCATAGTCCCACCAGGGACTCCAATATGCTAGAAATGGGAAATCAGTGCTCCACACCTATGGTCACCCCCTCGTTGGTCAGGTCTGACCATAAGCTAATCACCCTTGACATCCACATCCCTCCCCCACCCCCCAGTAAGGAAACCTCTGTAAAAAAACTTCTCCAAAGCCAACTTCATGCTACTCAAGTCAGAAGTGACAAACCTCATGATACCCATGCAGACGGGAACTGAAAGTTCGACTGCTGAATCCTACACTAAGGCACTGTACAAGCACATCCACTCGTGCATGCCATCCCAAATAGAACCAAGACTCTCTCCTCCAAAAAAAGGAAGCCAATCTGGTGGTCCCCTGCCATAAACAAACTTTACAACGAAAGGAAGAAACTGTTGCAGAAAAGAGGAAAATCCCAGGATGCAAACAACTCCCTTACCAGCCTCAGTAAGAAGCTGAGGTCCCTCATAAAATCCTCGAAAGCTAGTTATGAAAATAAAATTGCCAAAGATTCCAAAGACAACCACAAGGCATTCTATAGCTATGTCAAGAATCTAAATGGCAATGCTCAGATATTCTCTGAGCTACAACAGAGTGGCATTAAATATACTGATCCCAAGGATATTGCCAATATCCTGGCAGGTCGATTCAGTGCCAACTTCACCCCCTCTCACCCTCTAAAGGGCCCATCTCAATACTGAAAGATTGCCAAATTCCAGTAATAATGGCCACACAGGTGAGAAACGCACTCTCCAAAGCTAAGAATACAGCATCCATGGGACCAGATGACATCTTGGGCTGTGTACTACATGAACTACAAAATGAACTGGCACCTCACCTAAGTGTCATGTTTAATCATAGCCTCACCTCAGGCTTCATGCCCACTGAGTGGTGCACAGCTACAGTTGTGTCATGGGAACTACCGCCCCGTCAATCTGATGAGCCTGATCTGCAAGGCCATGGAATGTATTATCATGGAACTTATAAACAAAGACATTGTCAACCTTCAAACACTGGACCCCACCCAGTTTGGGTTCATGAAGGGCTGATCTTGTCTCCTGAACCTGATTGACTTCTTTGAATCATTCTCCAGAGCTGTGGGTGGGGGTAAGGCGGTCCACACAGCCTATCTGCACCTTGCCAAGGCCTTCAATACCATTCCCCACTCTGGAATCATAGATAAACTTACTAAGCTGGGCATTAATCACTACATCACTCGATGGGTTGCCAACTGGCTTACTGACAGAACCCACATTGTAAAAGTAGCCGACTCCAAATCTAGCTCCAGACAAGTGACAAGTGAAGTACCTCAGGATTCGGTCCTGGGACCGCTCTTGTTTGGCATCTACTTCTCTAAAGTACAGGCCAACACTAAGGGATTCTGGCTAACAAAGTTTGCAGGTGACTGCAAACTGGGAGCCATTACTGAATCCCCAAATGATGTGGATACTACAAAAGGGCCTTACAGAAACAGATGCTTGGTGCCAGAGCCATGGGCTCAAGCTCAATACCAAGAAATGTATAGTTATCCCCTTTGGGAAAAAACATGTACCTGTGAATTACAACATAGGTGGCAGTACACTAAACACCAAAAGTGTGATAAGAGACTTAGGGACACAGGTGGACAGTGGTCTCACTTCGATAACCACATCGCCACAACAGTCAGGAAATCCTTTTATGTGGCACACCTCATCATTGAGGGCTTTTCATCCAGAAAAAGGAGGTCATTGTCCCACTGTACTCATCCCTCATTAGACCCATTATAGAATACAATGCCCCGTTTGGTATGTACCTCTCAAGACATCTGCAACAACTGGAAAGGCTGAAGAAATACCTCACTAAAAGAATCACATGCCTAATGCAGATGTTCTATGCTGACCATCTAAAAGAACTCCAGCTATACTCTGTCTCATATCATCTATTCAGAGGTGATATCTGCTTAACATACAAGCCCATGTCAAACCCAGAGCTGTTGGACATGCTGCACTTAAAGAAATCCCAATCCCTCAGAGCCATATGCTCCAGGGGTCTAAACCTTGTCATCACAATTAGGTTCCAGACCCAGAGACTCCCCAGACTCAGGAATAGACTGCCCATACATGTCAAGCAGAGCTCCTCTTTGGTCCTCTTCAAAAGGAACCTTGACAATTGGATGGAAGATAGGAAATTATCCTCAGGAATCACATCAGTCACCCTGCTAGACAGGGGTCCAGGGAAGTAAATATTGTGGGAAGAAATAGCCAGGGAATTGTTATGGCTTGGCTTGTATAGGCCGTAGGGCTGATAGCCTAGTACCAACCTATGAACCTATGAAAGAAATCTGAAATACATTGCTGTAGCTATTATTTTTTTTTTCACAATCAGACATCTGAGCTGTACACAGCGGTTACAATGCTATGTGTGGATAAAAGTGCTGGACCTGCTGTCATTATTAAGTTAAAACAGTCATCAGTCTGGTTTTGTAAGACTAATGTGCATTTGTGTTAATTTTTGTTACATCTCACTCAGGGATCACAGGTGGGAGTGTGCAGTCAAAAGAGCTCCTGTAACTGATGGTTACAGAGGCCAATGTGTGCATATAAATGACTTACTCGTCCTGTTGATTTATGTCTTAAGCTATGTCGTCTGTATGTGTATGTGTGGGATGAGGTTGTTTCCATACATAAAACAGTAGTAGCAAATTGGTCAAAGTTTCTTTCACTTTCAATCGCAGTCAAGCATTAGCACTCTAATAAGTGGCTTCTTTAGCATTCTGGGTAGGTTGTGCATGAAAACAACATATTACTGGCAAAGTGGCGCAGCAAGCAGGGCTGCCATCTCCCAGTGCTTGGTTGTCTAGTTCAGTTCTTGGTTGCTTCTATGTGTGTAGAGTCAGGATGTTGTTCCTGTCTTTGTTTGCATTTTATCCATGTGCTCTGCTTTCATCTACACCCCAATGACATGCTGTAGGTGAACTGGCATGTCTTTAATTTGCATGTTGATAACTGTGCAGTTTGTATTTCTGGGTGGATGATTGCATGTTTTTGTGATAGACTTGACATTTCAGAGGCAGTGTCAGAGTGTGTGTGTGTGTGTGTGTGTGTGTGTGTGTGTGTGTGTGTGTGTGTGTGTGTGTGTGTGTGTTTGTGTGTGTGTATGTAAAAATATATTAAAAAATATAACTAGCTATGGTCACTAAGAATACAGGAGGCACATACATAGTTGTCAGATATATATACACAGCATACTTCCTTACCCTTACCCCTAAAAGTCCTCTGCTTGATTCAGCCAGAGTTGGTCAGAGCTGTGCAGAGGTGCAGTATAACTTGTGTCTGTCCTGGCTGGGGACAGAGTGGTTAGTGTTTGTTACCCTTCTTCATACAGGTGTGCAGAGAAAGTGGCTATAATTTGTCTGGGGGCAGTACACTGTCTAGAAACAGCAACCTGGAATACATTACTGTGATTATTTTTTTCACTTTCCTCACACTCAGATATCAGGCACTAAACAGATGGCTGTCATTCAAGGTAGTGGTAAGGAAGTATGCGTTTTATATTATGTCTCATAGCAACAAACTGAATTACTTTACTGTAGCCATTTTTTTCTTCATTGTTGTCCTAATCAAACATCATGGCTTGAGGTGGTCCATAGCAGGAAATGAGTAGATCTACAGGACTGTGTGCATTCAACCTAATGGGGCATACCGTATGGTGATCTAGATGACCATCACTACTCATAAAGTGCTCTTGGCCATGAGCAAGGTGCCAGATTGTGTACCCACAGGTGATGGGGAAGGAGTAGAATTATGTGAATGCATTCATGCAGGCTGATGAGGCATCCCAGCTGCTGAGCTGGAGGAATTCTGCTGCCTATTCCCATTTACTAAGGGAAGTCAGACTGTGTGCTCACGGGCAATAGTGATACTATCTCACTAATGTTATGTGTGTAGTAGCATGGACAGTCTGTGACTAACCTCTCCAAATCCTGACTCTTCTACTGTCATAGAGGTGTGGCCACTGGAGGCAGACTAGATGGCAGTTGCAATGTGTCTCATGGCAACAACAATAGAGGCAACATTTTCTACCAGGAACATCAGCAACATTGTCTGCTTCCTGTCCCTATCCTCTGTGTCATTGAGTTATTATGGTACAATGTCCTAAAACCTCCAGAGCACAATAACCAGCTCCACAGTGCTGTTGATAGAAGATAATTGTGCCTGAATCACTTGACTTGCACATTTACTGGTTAATGTTAAGTTTAATAGTCATGACTATGCCTAAACCACCTGCATCTATCCCCTATACTGGGTATTTACACCTCAGAGGCAGTATGCAATGCAGATACTGTGTGCAGTGGAGATAAGGGTCTTGCCTATGAGGGGCTCTCATGTAGAAAATGTCTGTCATGCCTTGGTGAGGCTGTATGCTTAGTTTCATCAAGGGATGACTGTAATGTTAGATGTAGGTAATGGTTTACTATGGTAAGGTTGAATCTGATCCCATCGAATTACGGGATCCTCAACCCACATCCACGAAAGCGACACTGTCGAATCCCAGCATTGTCGAAATACGACTTGACTTCTACCTCGCAATGGGCTTTAGCATGGGTCGAGATAGGGGCGAGAGTCATACTTCCAACATTGTCGCTGTTCGGCATCTGGACTTCGACTGAAGTGGGTTCGACCAAACCCACTTCAACCTTACCATAGTAAACCATAGGTTACACCTCCTTCTGTAGTGTTGCATACAACACAACTGTGTCATGAGACTGTACCACTAGAATGCAGCCATAATTGTCAGTCATACATGCCTATACTGTCTTATTGTACTGGCCCCTCTAACATTGAAAACTATGAAAACAAAATGCTACATGACAACACTGCCACGCACATAAATGCCTATAACACTCTTTATCATGCATAGTATTGCCATCCTCTCCCCCATCTCAAAAATTCTTGAAAAATGTATTCACCTTCATCTTTTACCCTACCTCTTAGACAACCACTTACTTACCCCTACACAACATGGATTTAGACCTGGACACACTGCCACCACAGCTCTTTTATCCTTTCTTGAAAACATCAACCGCCCCCGTGATTCTGGTAATATTGTATCTGCTCTTCTCTTAGACCTTTCTAAAGCCTTTGATATAATATCCCCACAGCCTACTTCTTTCTAAGCTCTCCCATCTTAATCTCTCTCTCCCTCCTCTTTGAATTGGTTTTCCAGTTATCTCTGTGATAGACAGCAAGCTGCTAAATGGAATAATTCCACCTCCCCCTACCTTAACACTCAGACTGGCATCCCCCAAGGATCTATCCTGGGCCCACTTTTATTCAATATCTTCATAAACGACTTCCATCAATGCATTCCCAATGCCACACTTGTGCAATACGCAGATGACTCAACCATTATTTGCTTTGCAGAATCCCTTCCTAAACTCATACAAATAACACAAGCCATGTTCAACAACACAGAGATTTGGATGCAAAATAATCACTTAGCTCTTAATGCATCCAAAACCAAAATTATGGTCTTTACTCCTTCTAAAAATAGCAAAGCAGACACTAACACCTTCTCAATAGTTAGCTGAAATAAATCTCCCATCAAAACAGTCTCCCAAGCTAAGTTTCTAGGTGTCCTTATTGATGAACAGTTAAAATTTGATCTTCACCTCCTAACCAACATTAAGAAAACCCACCAGAAACTAAGAATGCTTTACTGGCACAATCGCTACCTCAAATCGTCAACTAAGCTTACCCTCTCTACCACATACTTCCTCCCCTCCATTATGCATGGACCTCCTCTCCTTACTAACCTGCAAACAACCCTCACAGCTAAACTAGCATCCTGTTACAATTAAATTGCCAAATTTGCTACCAACTCAAAATCCTCTTCCCACCACTGTAACTCCTTACACTCCCTGAACTGGCTAGAACTCCCTATCTAGCCTACATTCAACTCTCTATTGCCCATAGACTCATTTTCAACCCCTCACAATGTCCCTCCTTCTCTTAGGTCCTTTCTTTGCATCTTTCTGACCGAATCCAAAGATCTAATAATCAAACCCTCCTTGAAGTACACAACACATCACATACCCCTGGTCAGTTCCTTCTATCATTCTCTCTGGCATAAAAATGGAACCCACTCCCTCCCTGCATCCATACTACAAAGAATCTTTCCTCTTTTAAGGCCTTGCCCCATTCTTATCTCTCCACTACCTGGGAATGCTCCCGCCCTCAGCCATCCTAAGCTTCCTCTCACTACTTGTACTCCTACTGCCTAACCTAGCCCAGATATGCATTCTGCCTGACTCGTAAGTTAAAATGCTTATCTTCTATTTAGGGTCCTTTACTACAATGGAACTCTGTAGTATTATATCATGTATTAAGTACTGCTTGTTTTTTCTAGATCATACTGCATTAACTCTTGGTATTATCTCTTGTATGTACATATGTTTGAGCTTTTACTGTATTAATTCTTGTTACTACTTCTGCTGATTTTTTATACACATATACTATGGAGCTTTTCTCAACGGGCCTCCATTGAAAAAGGGCACATCTTGGCACAATGGACATTCCCGGTTAACAGACTGCAAATAAATAAAGAAACAGTATACCCATTAAAACACTGTTATAGCATGCATTATTTGTAAGGTGCAGCAGTTGAAAATTAAAAGAGCCTGGATAGATGAGAAAGCAAGTGGGCCTTGGTCAAGTGTAGCAGGGTATGCTGTAATGTAATGTATATACTGAAGAAGGCTGTTTTACTTAAGCTGAAACCGGTCTGTTTGTCATTGTCTTTTGTATATGCTTATTAGCACTGCATTAAATTTTGCATGCTTGCCACAGTCTGCTGATCTGCATTTTTGTGAATTGTTTTTTGCCAGCTCAACGCCTTCATCCAATTCAATGCCAGGTATGAGGGGCTGCTGTCCATGTCTGACAAGTGAGACCAAAAATTCCTCAGCCTGAGTGACAGACTTCATTTTCGGTGGCCCACCCTCATAGTGCACTCTTCTGTCACAATGTCCTATGCCTTTTCCACCACATATCATTAACCCTTTTCTCATCCTGTTGCAGGGGCCTATCATGGTGACCTACATCATTTGCATTCTATACCTATTCCCATCAGATTTGGTCTGTGGCATCTTTGTAGTGTTTCTGCAGAATGATGCTTTTGATATATTAGTATTGATTCTAGGGCTTTGATTAATGTTTTTCGAGGACTTTGTTTAGTATTATTTGGATTCTCGTTCCAGATGTTTTATGCCTTTTCCCTATTTTTATTTGATGGGCAAACTCTTGGGTGAGCCAAGATGTATTTTGATCTAGTAATCTTTCTTTTGGTTAATGAGTAAAACTTATTTTGAATGGGTTTGAATGTGCTGTAGAAATAAACATTTAGAGCTATATCTCAGTTATTGGTCAATTAGAGAGGTGTCCAGTCTGTGGTATTTAGTTGTCCCTGGAAGATTCTCTTATATTGCTGGAGGTCCTTCAAACTTCAGATAGTCCTCCAAAGAGATCCACAGAAGTATTTCTGTTGTTACACACTCTCTTCCAGTAAACGTTCCAGCTGGGGACTACTTTTGGCCACAATTTTCCTTTCCACTGACAGCTAACAGTGTCCTTTTGCTTGGAAACCACTAAGAGTCCTTACTCTTTGCTGTATAACTCTCTCGCGCTCTCTCCAATAAGAGGCAAACATCTCTGCCATTTTTGCTAAGCTATTCCTTTTAGTTGCATCATTTGAGGCATTTTGTATCAGTCTCTGCTTTCTTCATATTCCATCATATTACCTGGCTTATACATCCCAAGTTAGATAGTACCATAAACCTCATGTCACATTATATGGTACAAAAATGCCCATTAAAACAGTCTGTAACCAGTATTACAGCACCTTCAACAACATTTCTTATAACAAAACAGTACTTTAACAAGAAAAAATATTTCCATTACAACTACACTATTTTCATATCCCTTTAGCAGTATTTACCACCCTACCACAAAAAATGTCTTCTCTAAGTAAAGGAGCAAATGTAAAACAAAAAAGGTCTTCCAATGTTCTGATGAAAGATCAGCAAAACAAAACCAAAAAAATGATTTCAGTAATGGCAGCAAACCGCTTGCTGCAAACAGCTTGCTACAATCATTCTAAACACCACACCAAAAAGTGAATGCCAGTATTGCACTACCACAATCCACACATAGTATGCTCACACCCCACTTCCACCTTCCACTCAGAGCAGCTGCCCACTTCATCCTGTGGTAGCTGCGTTACTATATACAAGATTCACAGTTGGCTTTACTGATGGAAAATGCAGCTGCATCTTGGCACATGAAAAATATTTTTACTGTAACTGAATGCAGCATGGATGCATTTTTTTATTGTGCGTCAACTAGGCAATACCCTAACCTGGTGTATGCTATTAGTGTTACACTGCAGTACTCTTGCTGTCATTCAAATAAATACTGTGACATCACAGGTCAGGAATGGCTTTCCATAGGAGTCATAAGAAATACAAGGCAACCAAGTCTTGTGACAATTTACACCTTGCTAGTAACCACATTCAGACTGTATCTCCTATTTTGAAGAGGGCTAGGTTAGTCAAGGGTGAATTTGTGAACACCCATCCAACCATCCCGTTCTTGTTTGAAGGAAAACACTCCTTGATTTGCTGTGGAGTCTATTCCAGAGGTGGAGAAGCTACTGCTCAATGAACCTATCTTGTCATCCTGTTGTATTTATTCAGTGAAATTTCAGATAGGAGAAGATTCAGAAAGGAGATAAACAGAGGTGATGTGTCCTGTGTTGAAGCAGGAGCATTTGGCTTGGATAGAAATGTGCTTTTTAAGTTGCATTCTGAATTTGGAAGACATGCTGATTTCCTTACTGTTGATGGAGAGAGCTTTCCAAAGAGCAGGTGTCTGAGGATGAAACGTGCAGTGCTGTTGGTTCTAGGGGCAAAGACAGATGGTGTGGTTTGTGAGTAGTGTCTCAGATTGCACTATGAGTTTTTTTTTCTTTAGGTCTAGCTGCAAGAGCAGTTAATGTGTGGAGCTGAAGTAGTTTGTAGATTTGGGATCATAAAAGTAGGTTAGATCTTTGTTTTATGGGTAGCCATTTTTTTTTCTAGAGTAATACAGTGATGCTCACAGAGAGGTGAGTTTGTGATGAATTGTTATTGCTCTTGGAGATAGCTGGAGTCTGGTAATGTTTTTCTTTGAATCAGAAGGAAAAACTGGGAGCCCATATTCAAGTTGAGAAAGGAGAACTCCTTTGCCAATGGCTGCTCTAGCTGGTTGGGTTAGAAAACGTGGGGTCTTTTTTGTCCAGAAGAAGAGGGAGTTTATTTTGGCTCTCACTTTGTCTGTGTGGAAATGGAAGTTTAGTGACTGATCAAGCCATAGTCCTACATATTTGTAGATGCAAGTTGTCTCTATGGAATGGTTGTGTAGGTCAAAAATAGTTAAAGATTCAAGTGCTTGGTGAATTTTCTGTGGTGTTCCTGTAATCATAGTTTTGGCCTTGGTGCAGCTGAGAAGTACTTTATGGTTTATGAGCTGTTAGTGGAGCTAACATAAGTCTGACTGGAGCTGAAATCACATGCTGTGATCCAAGTGATAAATGACCACATCATCAGCATAGAGGATAGTAGGAGATTGGAGAGTTCACAAGAAAGTTTGTTAATGAATATGGAGAAGTGGAGGAGGAGAAGAATGGATCCTTCTGGTAAACCATTGGTAATACGTACAGATTCTGATTGGGAAGATCCTATTTTTACCTCTGTAGTAAATGTCAGTGTGGAAGTTTTTAAACCAGGTAGCAGAATCTGGACTGATACTAATTTCAATTAGTTTGCTTTGGAGAATATAGTGGTTAGTGAGGTCAACTGCCTTTGTTGGGCCCATAAATAAGGCACCTATAGGGAGGCTACTATCAGAGTTTATCAGGATGCATCAGTAAGGTACTAAAGTGCAGTCATAGTACTTCAGCCAGGCCACAGTCCATGTTGTTTGGAGGACAGTAGGTAGTAATGCTATATATAAAGGTAGAATTGTAGACTATCTTTTCAAGAAATTTGCCCAGAGTTGGGAGGAAGAATACTGGATGGAAGTGAGAGGTATCTATTAGGTTAGTTTGGTTTGGGAGCAGTTTAATTAGAGCAGTTTTCCAAATCTATGGGATGATGTTTTGTGTGAGACATAAATTATGTATATGGGTGTGACGAAGACATAGATGCTGTTTACAGTGATATATGAACCAGGGGTTTATGTTGTTAGATCCAGGAGTGTCAGTGGAAATGTTTTCAAGTAGAATAACGACTCTTTGGGACATATGCATTTGTAGTGGAAGAGGGGGGTGAATGGTGGCATGGTGGGCAATGTATGATCTGTGGGAGGTGTGGAATTTATTGATGGGAAATTGCTAAATTCTTTAAGGAAATCTGGAGAAAGTTTTATTGTACCACATTGAATGGTGTTTGTAGACAAAGTATCATGAGGTTTTCTTCCTGTAAGCAGGTTAACCTTTTTCCAAAATGTTTTGGGAAATATAAGGGGTAATTTGTTTATGTGTTTGGAGATTTCTTTTGTGCCTTCTGCTAGACTTCTTGGCTAGATAATGCAAGATTATCAAGGAGGAGCAGTTGTCAGTTGTGGTGGTATAATGTTTCCATTTTTGTCATTATTTGTCCCTTAGAGTTAAAAGATGTTGGGGTTCACTGGATAGCCATTCAGTTTTGGTGAAAATGGCACATAGATACCACACCAGGGGTGAATTTCTGATTTCTCATCCAGTGGTCCAGGTTATACTTGAATAGGGTTAGGGAAATATTCTACTTCACATGGATAGGAAGCCTGTTCCAGAGAAGGGATATTCTCTGAGACCCATATCAGTCCATCCGATATGTCCTATCTATGTCTCAGGCAGGGTTTAAGTCTTTAGATTGGGATGTTCTGAAGGTACTAATTTTGCAGATAAGCAGAAGATCTATCAAAGCAGTTTACAAGTATGCCTTGTATGTCAGGCATAGATCACCCCTCAACAGTCTGTATGATACAGAGTATAGGGACAGGGCTTTGAGGTGATCTGCATAGGACATGTTGTTAATGCCCTGTATTCTTTTTATGAGGTGCCTCTGTGGATTATTTATTATTATTTATTTATTTATTTATTTACATTTGTTGACCAGGTGTGTCCGACTGGACGTAGGTCCATTTTCAGCGGAGGCCCATGGAGAAAAGCTCCACAGTTAAAATAAACAGACAGTAGTTACATTGGATTACATAGCGATTAACAATTTAAAATAGCAATTACTTACAACATATTTACAGATGAAGAACATAGTACATCAGTAGATAACTAGAATCTTTATCTGTGAAGTACATAACAGACATTTACAAATGTTACAATAAGCAGTTCCTGCTGCATAATAAGTACTAGGCTTATGAGCATCTGAACTTGCTATAATCAAGGTAGTTAGTGGTGGTATGGGGTGGGTGATATTAGAGTGGGAGTTGCAAGGACATAGCAAGCATGTTTTTAGGTGCACTTTTAGTAAAGTTTTGAAGTGGGTGCATGATGGTATGGAGGTAATTGTGGGTGGGAAGGAGTTCCATAATTTGGCTATGGTGCAAGAGAATAGTGCTTCACCAGCAGAGTTATTGGCTTTAATGATCTGCAAGTGATTTTTGTTGCTGGATCTTAGTGGCCTGGTGGTGCGATAGGGTTGGAGTAGATTCTGGAGGGATGGGGCATTTAGTGGATGGTTTACTAGTTTGTGGGCAAGTGAGAGTTGATACCACTGAAGGAGGTGAGGGAGTTCAAGCCAGCCCAGTACAGCAAGTGAGAGACAGTGGTGACTATGGTAGGATGCCCCTGTGGCAAATTTGGCGATTTTGTTGTAGCAGGTCTCTAGCTTGTTTAGATCGCATTACCTTAGGTTGGTATATATTGGAGAGGCATAAAGTAGGGTGGAGATAAGGTGGGAATTTGCTATTGAAATCTTTGCTGCTTTGGTGAGAAGTTGCTTATTTCTGTATAACACTCCTAGTTTTTTGTGGACTTTTTTTATGGTCATGGATATGTGAATGTCAAATTTTAGTTTATTTTCTATTTCCACTCCTAGAAATTTGGTGTGTTCAGTTGGGTATATAGTGGTGTTGTCTTTTGCTGTGATGTTAAAGTGAGAGTTGTTTTGAGTATGTTTGGTGGGTTGGAAGATTAGTAGTTTATTTTGTTTGGGTTGAGTATTAATTGGGCATCGGATAACCAAGTTTCAACAGAGGAAAAGGCTTCCTGTGTGACTTTTTGCAGTTTGGGTAGGGACTGGGCTGAGCAGATGATGGTTGAGTCATCTGCGTATTGTATGAGTGTGCCATGTTTGGTGGCAGAGGCTAGATTATTGGTGTAAACAGAGAAGAGTAGGGGTCCAAGGATGGATCCTTGGGGAACCCCTATGGACACAGATGGATGTTAAATTTGTTGTCTGTACCTTGTGAGGTACTTACTGAAGGGGAATTGTAGTCAATGATGGCTCTGATGAGGGCCAAATACAGTGGAATGATGACTTCCTTGGACCTAGATGCTATGCCCTTTCTTATAAACTGAGCATCATAGAATGATTTCCTTACTACCTTCAACACATGCTGGTCAAAAGCCAGATTACTATCTGCATTCATTTCCAAATCCCACACAACTGGGTCTACTCTTAGGGGTGTGTTATAAATGAAGTAATTTCCTGCTGTCGCCTACTTCCCAAAGGCCATTATGATGCATTTTTTGGCATTAAGTTTTAAACCATGGTTGTGACGCCAGACATTTTTCTCAGTTAGGCAATTCTGGAAGATATTATTGTCTTGGGAGTATTATATGACTGCTCTTAGTTTCCATCCATTTGCAAACTTGGTCAGCCAGAGGTCTTTGATGTTGGCCTTGACTATCAAGAAGTAGATGTCAAAAAGTAGCAGACCCACCACAAAGCCCTTAGGGACTCTGCTAGTGACTGGCCTCATTGTGGATGCAGATTCACTTATCCTAACTTCCTGGGTCCTATCTGAGTGTCAGCTGGCTATCCAGTGCATATCACAGGGATTTGTGCCTAATTCAGTGAGTTTGTTTACAATATCAAAGTGGGGTACTGAATCAAATGCCTTAGCCAGGTCAAGCTAGGCAGTGTGCACTGTCTTGCTGTCATCCATTGCCTTAGTGAAGAAGTACACCAGTTTGAGTAGGCAAGATCTGCCCTTAACAAAACCAAACTGGACTGGATGCGGTGTCTGAAGGTTTCCTATTCATTATTAATAATTTCCATGATAATTCTTTCCATGATTTTGCATATGCGAAGGTTTTGCATATGACAGTCAGCCTTATGGGTCTGTAGTTACCAGGGTCCATTGATGACCCACCCTTTTGCAGAATGATGACCGTTGTAATTCTCTATTCACATGGCACAATGCGTGTTTGGAGGCTATGGTTAAATAGTGACTCCAGTGGTCCTGACAGGTCATGTTTCATACTATTTAGAATGTATCCTGGGATGCTACTGGGACCCATCGATGTGGTGTTCTTGGCCTTGGAGAGTGCATTTAGGACTTGCTTATGTTTGATCCTTTTTTCTGGGGGTGGCCAGGTAGGATAGGGGGTAAAACTGGAGCTGAATTTGACAGCCAGCAAATTTGCTATATGTCTTGTCCCGGTGTAGGTGGCAACATTTGCAATTAGTTTTGCACACTATTGTGCACTGCCATAGAGTGAGTTGGGGTGGTCAGTAAGGTGATGCAATATATTTTCACACAAATTAATATATGTTATATTAATATTCCTTTTAACTTAATTCATAAGGAATTTATATGGTACTTCTTAGAATTAGATGAAAACTTCCAGAATGCTGAAAAATTTCTCACTGGTGTTTGACATATAACTTGTGCTACTTTCAGATTTTTTTTTTATGTGTTTCACAATAAAATTGACATATATGCATAAACCTTATGTATATATATGTTTGTGTGTATGCAATCTATATATGTGTGTTTGTGTAATCTCATGCAGTCCTACTAGAAAATATTATGGAATGGCATTCTGGAGGTACAGTGATCATACAATTTATGAATCCCTCCTGCCTAGAGCCAGTAATTGAAAAAATATGATATATTTTTTTCATGCTAAATTGTGAATTCATACTATATTAGTATTTCTCTTAATAACTTTACCTAGCAGATGTTTAAATTGTACCTTGCTTGCATACATCTGCAAAACCTCTTAGTGATATATGGTACCAATCTGTTTTGAATGTATACTTGTTTAACAATACAATATGCACATATCTATAAATATCTTAATTATAAAAATGTCATAGGCAGAATCCACTTCGAAGAACTGTGAAAGTACATCCCATAGCCCAAGTGAACACTCAGGTTTGGAATATGCCTAACCCAAATGAGGTAGTCAGGTGTGACAGAAAGTGCAATCTAGTTTCATGAGAAATTATGATTATGTGCAATATTAATATATGATACAGTTGGGTGAGAGGCATCATCATTAAGGCAGCCATTAGGGATGGTTTTAGTTTATTGTTTTATATCATCACACATACACAGCTGAGAAGAGAAAGGAGGGTGCAATGGGTTGATCACTGTGGTTGTCACCCACTTCATCAAGGGACTCTGCCAGCAGGCAGCCTCACAAATGAACCCCGAAACACAGGAAGTAGTTTTCCCAGTCTCCACCTGGGGAATCATACTTTCTTACCTGATCTTTGATAGCTCACAACCCTCATTTCCCCTTGGGAGAGGCAAGGGACCCATGGCCTTCATAACTCTTTTTCCCTGCATGGTTCTCTAGACCTGGGTCACTGTTAAAGATCCATCTCTAGGTGTCACAAAGTCATAATGCTGAAAATTTGTTCACTGATACCTGGAGGCAGACCACCACTGCTTATATATTTGTAGTAGTTTAGCAGAAACATATGCAGCCATTTATCACTATTGTTTTATGTAAATATATCAGAGAGTGTCCTGTTGGAAGCATTGTGGAAGAGTTTTTTACGGACACAGTCAAAATGCATATCACAGGCAGCTACTAACCCAAATGGGATGGCTAGTATATATGAAAAAAATGTTATTTTTATACACTGTTATGAAAATAGACCATATGTTAGTATTTTTATTAACATCTTGAACTAGAAGACATTTGTGCAATACTTCATGGTATCAAATGGAAACATTTGTAATGATGGGGAAACATCACACTGATATGTGTTGTTCAGCTCTGCTTTTCAAATACTTACATTTGTTTGTCAATTAAATATGCAAATATGCGTATATATATTTCTGTAAATATCGCAATAAGGAAGTGACATCAACAAAACTTCTTTGCAGCAAGTAGAAGATCACAGCTGTGTTCCACAAACAGCGAGGGTCTCTATACCACTGATAGAGAGACAGTAACAGTGGTTGGTATAATTATAATCAAAAATATTTTTGTGGAATTCACTGACTACTGGAAAATCAGCTTTATGTCTGTCAGACAACTTGATATCATCACTGTGATGAGTGTGTGCTGAACAAGTTTCATATTTAAACTTTATTTGTAACTTTTGCATTTTTTGTATTATTCTGGAGCTTTTCTCCCCAGGACTCCATTGAAAATGGGCTCCTTGTGGCTCAATGGACCATCCTAGTAAACAAACTGCAAATAAAATAAATAAATAAATAAAAAATATATTCTTAATACCATTTTGAAAAACTGAAAAACAAAAATAGCATCACCTATGCAAAATATGACAGTAATGAACGGTGCATAACAGCAGGCTAAAATCAATATTGAACCTGCATGCAAAGATAGTTTTGTTGGTGTCACTTCCTTATTGAGCAGTTATTTTTAGTTTTAGCACTCAAATCTGTTTCTTTGAGCTCAGCACTTGTTCAGAACTCTTTGTAAGCACTAAATAAGCTACAAATTACTACAGCACTCAAGTTTCCTCACTTGTCTAGAGGAAAACAGTTTTTAGTACTTAATAAATAAGCACCTATGCAGGCATGTCTATGGGTCAGCTCCCTGTGTTTTCTTCTGTCTACCTGATGAATCTGGGCATCTTGGGGCAATGCAGCAATTGCGTCATGTACACAGACAACCCTCTCCTCCTACCACCCAACACTACAACCTGTGAGAGATACACTTATATAGCCAAACTGGAAGCAAAGCTCTCTTCACCCAAGATTGGACCAGACAGTTGAGAGGAGAGGATAAACACTTGCACCACACCTCCTTCATTACATAGTCCCTCAAAACCTACACCACAAAAACACTCACATAGAAATACAAGACACACACCTACATTCACGGCTCAAGCAACAGAGACCTCCAAAGCAGTAACACAAGCAACCTCTACCCCCCCAACACAACCCAAATGATACATAGCCCACAAACTCACTGTGTCACTCAACCACAGCCCATAAGGCATAACAACTTACCCAACACTCTAGTCATAGGTGACTCTATAGTCAGGCACACTGATGTTCCACTCACCAGGCTAAACAAGGAGAAAATTACTGTCAGCTGCCTGTCGGGTGCCAGGATCTGCCACATAATGAACACACTCAGGTCACTCCACAACAAGTACAAATATGAGTCTGTCATTGTCCATGTTGGTGTGAATGACCTGAGATGTATCTCCCTGGACTACATGAAAAGAGACATGGAGGAGCTCTCCGATCTTGTAGCCCAGGCAGGTATGACCCTAGCCCTGAGTAGCATCCTGCCATCACCCAGAATGATACCAGAGTACAGGACCAAAATGATTGACTTCAACAATTGGCTAAGCTTCTGGTGTCAATCTAAAGGGATCCAGCATCTGTCTGCCTGGGATTACATGATCGACAGACCACGATGCTTTGCCAGAGATGGCCTGCACCTGTCGCCCTTGGGATTCTGGATACTGGCTAAGGCTCTTGCCACCCCTATAGTGCCTTTTGTAGGGAAGGCTCAAATGACAAATTCTCCACTGTAACAGGTACAAGCAACTAAAATCTGAGGGTAATGCTACTCAAGGCTAGAAGTCTAGACCTCAAAATACACTCACTCGTGGCACTCAAATTGGAGAACATCGACATCTGTGCAGTGACAGAGACCTGGTTCAAGGCTCCAGAGAGCACCCCTGCATTACCAGGCTGTAATTCATACCACAACCTTTGGCCACCTAACCTGGACCGAAACACTAAAGGTGGAGGAGTGTCCATATTCATTAAGGATATCCACACCTCCAGGCTAGTTGCTCAGTGTAATGCATCCGAGATTATCCAAGTGCAACTAACTCTGGGCAAGACCACAATCCAAATTGTAGCTTGCTACAGATCCCCCACCATTCCCCAGGATTTCCACTCCTCATTTCTTGATACACTGGAAAATATTAGGGTACAACCTAACACCCTAATAATGGGCGATTTCAACTACCCCACCATTAACCTGGAAAATTACTCATGTACCAACTCTTTTGCTCAACATTTTCTGGAATTCATAAATTCCACTGCCTTGGATCAACTTATCCACACCCCCTCCAGGGGCAGCAATATCCTAGACCTGGTCATTACCAACATGGGTGACTGGAGTTCCACACCAGAGGTCAATTTCTCGTTGGTCAGATCTGACCACAAGCTAATCACCCTAGACATCCACATCCCACCCCCACCTGCCATTAGGGAAACCACCATAAAAGATTTCTCCAAAGCCAACTTCACGCTTCTTAAGACACAAGTGGCAAACTTCACAACACCCATGCAGATGGACAATAGAGGTATGACTGCTGAATCCTACACAAATGCACTTTACAGGCACTTACATGAGTGCATGGATCATGCTATCCCAAACAGAACCAAGATGCTATCCTACAAAAAAAGGAAGCCAATCTGGTGGTCCTCTGCCATAAGCAAACTCTACAACAGAAGAAAGAAACTGCTGCAAAAAAGAGTAAAATCCCATGATTGGAGGAACTCCCTAGTCAGCTTGAGTAAGAAGTTGAGATCCCTCAAAATCCTCCAAAGCTAGTTATGAAAACAAAATTGCCACTGTTTCTAAGGACAACCACAAAGCATTCTATAGCTATGTCAAGAATCTCAATGGCAACACTCAGATCAGCTCTGAGTCACAGCACAATGGCACTAAATATACAGAACCAACTGATATTGCCAACATTCTGGCAGATAGGTTCAGTTCTAACTTTACCCCCCCCCCCACCCCCTAAAGGGTGCATCTTTATACCGGAAGAATGCAAAGTTCCTGTAATCATGGCTGCACAGGTAAAAAACACACTCTCAAAAGCCAAGAATACAGCATCCATGGGGTCTGACAGCATCCCGGGCTGCATTCTACATGAACTACAGAATGAACTGGCACCCCACCTAAGTACCATGTTCAATCACAGCCTCACCTCAGGCTTTGTGCCCACTGAATGGCTCACAGCGATGGTTATTCCACTCCACAAAGGGGGATCCACCATGGACCCTGGGAACTACCGCCCCATTAGCCTGATGAGCCCGGTCTGCAAGGCCATGGAATATATCATCATGGAACTTATAAACAAAGACATTGGTAATCTTCAAACTCTGGACCCCATCCAGTTCGGGTTTGTAAAAGGCAGATCATGTCTCCTAAACCTGATAGACTTCTTTGAAGCAGTCACCAAAGCCGTAGATGAGGGTAAGGTGGTTCATACAGTCTATCTAGATCTCGACAAGGCTTTCTACACCATCTCCCACTCTTGAATTATAGATAAACTCACTAACCTAGGCATAAATCCCTATGTCACAAGATGGGCTGCCAACTGGCTCACTGACAGAACTCAGAATGTGAAAGCAGACACCAAATCCGACTTCAGACCAGTGACAAGTGGAGTACCACAGGGTTCAGTCCAGGCTCCTCTCCTGTTTGGTATCTACTTTTCAGAAGTACAGGCTAACAAAGAAGGTCTTTGGCTAATGGGTTCGCAGATGACTGCAAACTAGGAGCCATAAGCGAAACTCCTAACAATGTGGACATCCTACAAAAGGGGCTCACTGACACAGATGCATGGTGTCAAAGCCATGGCCTCAAGCTCAATGCCAAAAAGTGCATTGTCATCCCTTTTGGTAAAAACTCTGTACCCATGAACTATCACATAGGCGGTAGTCTACTTAACACCGAAAGTGTGATAAGAGACCTTGGGACACAGGTGGACAGTAGTCTCTCCTTTGATAATCAGATCGTCACAGTAGTCAGGAAATCCTTCTACGTGGCACACCTCATCACAAAAGGTTTCTCATTAAGGAAAAAAGAGGTCATTGTTCCCCTCTACTCATCACTCATTAGACCCGTAGTACAATGCCCCTTTTGGTATGTACCTTACAAGACATCTACAACAACTGGAAATGCCGCAAAAATACCTCACAAAGAGGATTACTGGCCTCAAACAGATGCCCTATGCAGACTGTCTCAAAAACTCCAGCTTTACTCCATCGCATATCGCCTACTCAGAGGCGATCTATGCGTAACATACAAAACTATGTCAAACCCAGACCTGTTGGACATGCTCCACTTAAAGAAATCCCAATCCCTCCGAGCTACATGCTCTAAGGACCTAAACCTTGTCACCACAATAAACAGAACTTGCTGGAGGGATAGATTCCTGTCCCAGAGACTTCCCATAGTCTGGAACAAACTACCTATCTATATCAAACAAAGCTCCTCATTAGCACTCTTCAAGAAAAATCTTGATGAGTGGATGGGAAATAGGAAATTCACCCCCAGGGATCACTTCTGTGGCTCTGCTTGACAGGGGCACAGGTAAATAATTTTCTTGGGTGGCGAAAGCCAGGGTACCTTTTTGGCTAGACTTATATAGGCCCTACGGCCAATAGCCTAGTACCTACCTATGAACTAATGAACCTATGATAGTTTATAAATAATTATCTAGTTAGCTACTAAAACCAGATACCTATCATCCCAAACTGAAAATGTGTTTATATGCATCTGTATTCAGTAATCTATGTTCATTGTTGGCAAAATGTATGTTCATTGTGTTAATATATATACAGAGAAATATTTACACACACACATACATATATAGATAGATAGATAGACAGATATAGAGTATATGTTTATATAGTTTACCTTTGAAAGCTTGAAACGCACATTGTCGAAAGACAGTTGTGCAGAAGTATGTTTTCAAGTTTTCAGATAACCGAATAAAAATGCATCGAATGTGCAATGAGCAAATGCACATTGACATTTGCTCATTGCAGATTCTGCATTTTGGGTGCGGAGTGCACTATAGTGGGGATCGGGAAGTGGGCTCTTTCTCCACTGTAGTGTGACCTCAGAGTTAGAATAATAAAGTACGGGGGTGCAGGGGGGCTTGCCCCCCTGCATTACAATATGTATTTGAAATTGTAGTTCGAAAATCAGAGAATCTGCTTTTCGATTTGCTGATTTTCGAACTTCGGTGCAGTTCAGAATGACGGTTTTCATCATTTCGGTTCGCACAAAGGGCTGTTTGGCAGGTTGATTTTCAACCTTTCAAAGGTAAACCATTTAGTGTGTGTGTGTGTGTGTGTGTGTGTGTGTGTGTGTGTGTGTGTGTGTGTGTGTGTGTTTATATATATATATATATATATATATATATATATATATATATATATATATATATATATATATATATATATGATTTCATAAATGCCACAGTGTTCCAGTATGGTGTCACTTTTATATATACATAGATACACAATCACAGACATGTACACACAAACACAATGAAGCACTTCACACTTCATACAAGTGTGTGTGTGTGTGTGTGTGTGTGTGTGTGTGTGTGTGTGTGTGCGTGAGTGTGAGTGTGCGTGTGTGTGTGTGTGTGTGTGTGTGTGTGTGCGCGCGCATGTGTTAGGAGGTGAAGTCTCCCCTCTGTAACTCATACTTTCTTTAACTCAGTATTTTATTTCTGAGATCAGAGTACCCATAGCTCTCAAGTTCTTTTTTCAAGAATCAGGGATAATATTAAAAATAAAAGTAATGTGGTACAAAGGTCTAAAATAAGGAACAATTTTAAAATATTACTCTAATTCACTTAAAAAAGTTAAAAGCACAACAGGTTTTGCATCACCTTACATTTTCTGAACAATACAAAGTATGTAAATCTAATGTCTGGTATTACTAACTGACTGCAATCCTTAGTAATTTACCAGAAAATCAAGCATTCAGGTAGTGCAAAAATATGAGGCAACAATGGGACATTCCAAAAAAAAATGACATCTGAAAGGTGTAAGAACAGTTCAGGATAAGCTTTAAAATGTTAAAGAATACTATTGCTTACAAAGCTCCATCCTTACCCTATATGTTGATTTGACTGAAATACAGCAAACTGCAAGCTCAGTATTCCAAGTATGGAAAGAAATTCAGGTGAATGAGATTTGGGAAGCTAAACACTTACCATCCAAATACCATTTCCAGTAACCCCATACGGAGTGATATATACCATGGCTTCAGGCATGGCCACCTCAGACAGGTGTATACTTCAAAAACAGTATTTACGCAACTAGATGACATGACTCTATGCAATGTACTTTTTTGGTCTAACCGAAGCATTCAGTACTATCCAAGATCTAATTTAATCTAAAGGATGCCAAAAAAAAAACACATTGAGTTTCACGAACTCTGTCATAGTTCTCTGCACATTGAGCTAAAAGTAAAGCGTGAGTAAAGTGGTAGCCATTTTGTCAGTGTATAAAGCTAATAAGATGGAGGTCAGTGCTTAGGACTGTACACCTTTTGTCTGCCTGCAAGACAGGACACTGGTCCATCTGACTTACCCCAATGTGCTCATGACTTTTCAGTAATAAGTCATGGCAGCTCACTTAAGGTTGTACAATTCCGACTACAGATATACTTCATTTGTGTAATTAATTGACTTTACAGTAGAAATTGTTTAATTCAAAATAATAATGAAACAAAATCATTAAGAAATCCAAAACCCTTATGCACAGTATATTAAAACCAGTATCACAAGTACATGCTCCTTTGAAGAACACTTGCACAAATGTGACACTGTCATAAACTTTGCAGTCTGTGACTTTGTAATGTTGTATAGCATTTTTTGGTCACAGAATCCCAAGCTTAGTGAAGTTAAGGTTGACAATACCTATAGAAACTCAAATTGCTCACACTTGGAGAATATTACGAAAAGGTGACAGCCTTCAGTTTTGATCTGCCAAATTCCGAAAATTCATGCCAGTTCCCAGATAGCAATCTCTGTAAGTGCCAATACTGTGAATCAAGCTTTCATTGATAATCAATTTCATTTTTGGAGGGAATCCCTCCTAGACCTCCCTCACCAGACTTATTTATACCAACTGCTTGGTTACACAACAGTGGGGGAAAAGAACAACTTTAATAATCACCAAATGTTTTTTCAGTGATCCTGATTTGCTGGAATATCACTCACAGAGATTGCTGTTAGTGAATTGACTGGTTCCCATTCAGAATACCAAAGTTTGTGATTGAGGTTTAGCAAAGTAAGAAACACTCTAATATATATATTTTTTGGGTGGGGGGGATAAAGGAGGGCAAGGGGTTTTCATCTTTAGAGAGATGCTTTACTCAAAACAACCAACACTTAAATAACCAGCAGTGTGGTACTTATCTTCATGAAATACCTAAATGTAATCCTAGAGTATGTGTTGGCTTTTGGAATGTTAACAAAAAAAAGTAATGTTATGCAAATTGCAGATGGGTTAGATAGATGAGAAAGTGGTTTAGCTAGGAAAATATCCTAGAATAAATATATATCACTTTGGCTAATATGGTACATGTAGGAGCGATATGTTATTTTAAGGAAAGTATATGATGTTAATATATTTACAAGCTCTTTCTGAAAATATAAGATGGGAAGGATGAATCTGTCCAGGTAAGACAATTTATTGCCTGCAACTATTTTGTATATAGTTACTTTTTACAAGTTGTAGTAATTTTTACTTGTTTAAAATTGATTGATACAAGAGGTATCATAATGAGCTGACAAATATGTTTAATATCCAGTAAATGATTTGATTTGTTTTTGGGAAAAAGAAACATGGAGAAGATGGAGGGGTACATCACTTGAGAAGGATAAATGAATAATAAGTTATAAAATCAAAAATAATGATTTTCCTGTTTTATGGGAAAGAAAGGTACACATTTAGAATATCATAGTTTACTTTTTATTTTTTTGGAAATTAATAGATATTTGTTATATGAAAAAATTGCAGAGTAAAACTGTAAGAACTTTGGTGTCCCCTAAACTTGACACTCCTTCAAACTGTTAAACACTCTGAATGTAAACAGCTTAAATGCATTACTAGACTTCTTAATTAATCCCTTAATTATTTACTTTCCAACACTTATGTGAGGCTAATTATGTCACTAATACCTGGTAATATACCAGCATTTAGCAGAATCTACCAGCTGTAATGTTTAGGGTTACCTTTACATTATCGAACATTCAAATGTTCGACAGTCATATGGCCGAAACCATATCATCAAACATTCAAATGTTCGACAATGTAAAGTTAACAAAAAAAAAAACAAAACAAAATAAAGCAAAATAAAATGTGTACCCCCCACACCCCTGCTACTTAAATATACCAACTCCGAGATCGCACTACATTATGGTAATGGGAAATATTCCCATTCCGCACTGTATGGAGATCTCCATTCAGTCATTTCCCATTACCGCAATGTAGTGCAATCTCGGAGTTGGTATATTTTGGTAACTGGGGTGTGGGGGGTGCAGGCAGATTGCTATACACATTTTCTTTTCTTTTCTTTCTCCGTGTTTTCTTACCTTTACATTGTTGAACATTCAAATGTTCGATGAAATGTCTCGGCCATATCATTGTCGAACATTTGAACGTTCGATAATGTAAGGGTAACCCACTGTTTAAGGGTTAAGTCATTATCAGTCTCATCTCCTCTAATGGAAAAAAAATAATATAATATATAATAAAAAATGAGTGGCAAATATTAGCTAAAGACATATTGTTTTACAAGGTATTACCTATTTTACTTACTTATGTTATATAAAAATCAGTGAATCCAAATGTGTAATTTCCTATTTGCAATCAGAATAAAATGCTAACTTATTACACATATTAGTAAAGAAACTCCTGTTTTTCTGAAAAAAGGGTTTAAAGGTAAAACAGCTACCTGCATTTGCAATACAGTTTTGCTTTATAACTTTTTTCTGCCATGCATTTTCAGGTTTAGTTTTTCTTATTAATAAACATAGCTCTTTCTCCAACTCCATTAACAAGATTTTGCTTACCTTTTCAAACAAATAATTTATTTTGCATAAAGTTATACTTCTTTAATATACCATTTATTTTGCATAAAGTTATGAACAGGCTGGAAATATCTGCTATATCTGACCTTGAAAATGACCTTATTTAAAGGCACTTTGGTCATTGCAGATAACTTATGATTGTCTTCACAAAAACATGAACTTCTTTTCTTCTACTTGCAATTTCTTGTAATTTATCATTAATGTGCTAACTAATGTCAAAACAGCGATTTTTTTTCCCAAGGGAAAAAAAATCGCTGCTCCAAAAAAAAAAAAGTAAGCACATTAAAACATGTGATTAAGTGGGGGGCTTTGCCCTCCCTCACCCCCCAATGTGGGGGGTGTCCCCCACCCCCCTACTTAAATATACCAACTCCGAGACTGCACTACAGTGCCGAAAATGGCAAAGTACTGAAGCAGCCAAGCAATTCTTTTTTTCCCAGGGAAAGAATTCGCTTACATGCCGCTTCGATATTTTTGCAGTTTCGGTTTTGTCAGTTCGACCAAGATGCATTTGAAAACATGTGTCTTCAGTCTGCTGATAGGAACCTACTGTAACAAATATCATAAGCTGTACAATGATGGACTATGAAGGTCCTTACTCCATCGACATCTGTCAACTCACCAGGCAGACTAGAGTTAAAACATTTGTCTTGGCACCTGTGTCACCACGAACCTGTTGCTAGCAATCAGTACCAGACTTGACTATTATAAATTATACCAATGCAGAGTGGACATGAGATGGACATGAGGTTCTCACCTGCACCACATCTCCACAGAGAATGTTTTGAGGTATCAGGACACTATGCATTTTGCAGCTGCACTCTCACACCCTAATCCCATTGAACTAAAGGTGTATGTCACACATCTCCACCACTCAACACTGCCAATGAAATGCATCATGAGTAACTGTGGCTATCAAACAAAGAGGTGTCCAAATATTAATGGTATTTTTGTCTTCATGGTATTGATGAAAAGACTCTGGTTGTGACTGAGATGACACAAGATTCATTAGGTATTTGGGGATTTGAGGACCGTGGTTGGAAAAGCTAGGAATGCCTGGTCTATTCCAGCTTGCCTGTCTTGGGGGTAGGGTGGGGACTGGTGTTTTGTGTGCACTTGGGGGCACATATGAAGGGAGGCTATGCCATGTGGATGATGTCACAGACAATCACAGCAAGATATTCACATTTTTTCTTTATTTAAATGACTTGCTTATCTTTGCACAGTCTTTTCCAAAGTATCAGGAATCACTTGGGTTAAGATATTGCTTCACAGACTGGGTTTCCAGGAGAACATTCAAAGGTCTTGTTGAATCCTTCCTACAGGACTGCATTTTTGGGGTGTCTTCTAGATGCTCAGTTCAAAGAGTTTTTCTTTCACAGGAAAAAGTAGATCCATGTATAGATCTATTCCTGAGTCTTCAGTTCATTTATGGCTTCAACAAGGGAATTTCTCATGCTATTAAGATTCACAGCATCCATAATTATTTTGATTCCTCTAGGCAGACTCCACATGAGAAACATTCAATGGCACTTAAAATTAGTTTAGTCCCAATCAACACCCCTTGACTTTTCAGATTCAAGTTTTGGGATTTGTAAAAAGGAAGTACTTTGGTGAAGAGACCAATTATATCTGAATCCAGGTCTCTGATTTTCTCTTCCAGATTTAGCATAGTCATTGTCTACAGATGATACATAAGGAAACAGTTAGGGTCCAGATTTTACCCTGTGTGCAGAATAGCCATGGTAGCCTGGGATATAGCAATTCAGCACAATCTCATTTTGCAGGCATGTTACATTCCATCATAACAAAACATTGTTGCCGAACAGCTAAGCAGGACCAGGACAGACCTGATGTGGGGAGCACCTCAGTTAGATCTTTTCACATCTATTCACAACAAACATCTTTGAAACCCCTCACTTGCAGTGGATACCTGTGCATTTTACCAGTGATGTGAGAGTGCTTGTTATCTAGGAATATTTGTGTTAAAACCCATCTGAATAATCTGTAGGTCTCAAGCCAGTAAATAATTTTACCTACCTCCTGACAGTGTGAAAGTAATTGCATTTCTGAACTAGAAGTACTCCGCAGCACCTTGGGAAAATCCACTGTTACTTTATAAGTTAATTTTGTATGTTTTTTTGGCCTATATTCAACTGTGTTGTTACGCAACCGCACCACATCACCGGGACACCTCTGGTATCCCCCCCCCCATTTCTTATCACTCTATATCTTCTCCGGCTGGCATATTATGTTAACTATATGTAATAAATTCCTCACTTAGTGCTCTGAAAGCTGTCAAGTTATTACATTTCAGTCCTTCATCCAGCAACCACTGAAGTGTATTATTTCTTTATTTATTTTAAATAATTACAGGCTATCTTCTTACCTTTACAGGAATTTCTAAGTTCACAGCTTGAACTATTGATTGTTTTTTCTCTTGTTACAAACAGAATCTAGGTTCAACTTGCCCCCATTTCAATTACATTTATACTCAATATATACTCAATAAAACTCCTCCCTTTTCCACACACCAGCCAATCAAATACACAGACATATTTTACACCTACCCACACCCTTTCCAGCTGTCTCTACATTATTGCACACACCTTCCATCTCATCTCTTACACTCCTCCATTGCTTAGCCTTTTATCTAACCAGCACAGTCTCTACAACCCCCCCATACTTTAAAAAATGTTCCACCATACTCACTTCACTTTATTCCTGATATCCTTTACTCTAACACTGACATTACTCATACATACCACATCACTAACAAACCACTTTATCCTCATAATCTATACATCTACTACATCCAAAACAACAAACACACTGTAACAAAACAGCTACTCAAACATACCATTAAACCTATTTGAAGCACACATACTACTCTTCCCTAAATACAAAATATTTCAAGCTTATCTGAAAATTAGCATATCTCAACATCCAATCTTTCAACAAAATCACATAAACACTCACCAACACCCCTCCCTTTACTCAAATATATCTCAATGTGTGGACATCCACCCCAACCCAGGACCAACTTAGACTCTTACCAGCACCATTGCCCCAGGCAACAAAACCCTATTTCTAGCTACTCTAAATATATGAAGTATTTCTAACAAAATCACTGAATTCCACACATGGCTTTTACAACACTCCCCAGACATACTGGCACTCACAGAAACTTGGTTGAAACCTCATATCCAAGACAATGAACTATTTCCCCAGATTATAACATAAAAAGAGCAGATAGAATTGAAAGAAAAGCAGGAGGGGTAGCCCTAATACATCCCAACCCATACACCTTGCTTCCTTACACTAATCCCATCTCTAAATTCAATAATGCAGAAATTCTCATGGTGTACTTAAATATGAATACAACAAAAAACTATGCATTGCAGTGTTATACATCCCTCCTGGTAACAATGTTCCAACATTAGAAGACATCTTATCCTGGATGCCACAAAATATATCAAGTAAAACTATAACATTGGGTGACTTTAATATGAATTGTCAAACTTTCATATCTGACTTCCCAACTAATAGTATAAATATGCATGGATATACTCAGCTCACCACAACACCAGCTACAATTCTGAACAGCAACACCCAAGGATCCATCTTAGATTCGATCTTAGTCACCGACCCCAACAAATACTCCAGCGCTGGAACTCTTTCTGATACCCTTAGTGACAATTTACCCACATATATCTACAGGTCAACTACCCTTTTACTAGAAAACACACCTACAAAACCTCTCCCAACCTATCTAACTTTAATCCACAACTCTTTATCAATATATTAACCTTTAACTGGTCCATACTAAAAACTCTACCCTTATATAGTGCAGTAAGCTACTTTAACAAACTATTTCTTGACACCCTCAACAGCCTTGCCTCAACGTGTACCAAAAGAACACAAATGAATCTTGTGCCTGGCTAACCAAAACCACAAAACACATGCTAATAACCAGAGATAAAGCCTGGAAAGAATGGCATAAAAATAAAAATGACGTTAATTTTCAAAAATGCAGATACCTACACAATCAAGCAAAAAATTCCCTTCTAAATAATGAGAAAAGACAGTTCTTCTCTCGACCATTATCTGAACACAAAGACAATCCAAAAAAGTTCTGGACTACCAACTCATCATTACTTACACCTGTTAACAAGCAAAATCCTACCCCTTCCATTCAGAAATCTCCAGCACAAATCACTGAAGCTTTCAACACCCATTTTATAGACTGTATAGCTTGCCTACTGAGTGAACCCACCAAGTCTAGCACCCCTAACTTCTCTAACAGTAACAGCCCACCACTCTCCCAACCTCTGAAAAAATAAACTATCACCCCCCCTATCCCCCTATACTACCTTTTCAATCAGCTCATACCCTCCTCACCTCTCTCTACAACCTGTATCCACAAACTAAGCACACAAACTCCAATACAAACTGAAACCCCACTCATCTTTGCTGACCACCTCCTCTCAGAATATTTGAAACTTGCCGCCGATGCCATTGCATATCCCATTACCATACTTATCAACAGATCATTCACAGAATCTTATGTCCCAACCCTCTGGAAATAACTCCTTTACACAAAGGAGGGAAATCAGTTGAACATACAAACTACAGACCTATCGCTATTCTATCCCCTCTTTCAAAAATTCTAGAGAAATGCATACACAAACAACTACTTGATCACCTTATAACTAATAACCTGCTTATTCCAACTCAACATGGTTTTAGGCCCTCACATAGTACATCAACTGCCTTCATTTTTGAAATTTACACACAAAGTTGATAGTAAGACGATAGACTACTTGGATTTACGATTATATATTAAAGAAGGATGAATAGAATCCAATTTATATAGGAAGAAAACTTACAGTAACTCTTTCTTACACTACGATAGTTGTCATCCCCACTACATTAAGAGGAACGTGGCTAAAGGAAAGATGATTAGGGTGTCACGTATTGTTAGTGAGGACAACAAATTTATTGATGAAATGGGGGTATTGAGGGATTTGTTTGTCCAAAGGGGTTATCCGTTGGACATGCTTACCATGCTCCAACTTGACATTACAAGGAGAAGGGCAACTGATTTCATCCCCACTTTTAATGATACAGAAAGGACTGTTGACGCCAAATATCTAGGTATTACTAAACAAAAGAACAAAAATACCCCTACTGGTGTGATCTTACAGCACAACTCTTTGACCAGTGAAGTTAAAAATATTATCCGAAGAACATGGGAAGACATGGTTTCAACATATTTACATGAAACATTAGGTAAGACCCCACTTTTTATTAACAGTAGGGGCTGAAATATTAAAGAGTGCTTAGAAAGAGCACCGATATCTTTTGGCCAAAGACCAGCTAAGATGGCCAAGTGCGGCAGTTGCAAAGCATGCAAATACATCAATGACGGACCCTATGTCTCTGTGAGAAACTTCAAGAGGACTCTAAGAAGTCTGGGCTATTGCAACTGCAACACCAATATGGTAATATATGTGGCCACCTGTCTTTCCTGTCAAGCATTTTATATAGTTATGACAACGAGAAAGTTGAGATATAGAATATTAGAACATTACAGGGACATTAAAAACAAGAAATCTACCAACTCATTATATAACCATACAAACAACTGTCCTAACTTTAACAAATTTTTATTTTTTGTTATAGATAGACTGTATGCAAGAGACTTTGGAGGTGATTTTAAAACTATTCTGGAGGTGAGGGAATGCCTATGGCAGGTTCGTTTAGTAGCCAGTAACACTCCTGGCATCAATGACACCCTGTCTCTAGCTTGCATTTTGAAACATAAGGCAGCTTGCATTTAATATATTTGAACAATGAGTATCATTTATCTACGTATGGTTCCATTGTTAGTATTAGTATTAATTTTATTGTTCATTGTTTGGATGTTATATTATCTAACATATATATATATATATATATTTTTTTTTACATTTTTTCATTTTTTATGGTTTATATTTCTTATTGATTAATTTATATTCGAACACTGAACAGTAGGACATACACTACCACCCTATTAGCTTATACTATTGTGTAATATAAGGAACAACTGATTTATATACATTACACAAAAAGAATTGGCTGAACAAACATAGGGTTAATTTAACAAAAGGGGATGAGGTGATTAATTCATTGCTATTCATTGTTACTTAATTAAACTTGATTATACTGATTGAAAGGTGTTTATATAGGCTTTGATGAAACCTATTGACTGACTCTGAAGATGCCCTACCAGGGTGAAAGCGCTTAGTCAGTGGAGTGTTTTTTGTGCTACTTCAATATAAGGTTGGTGATTTTATCTGGGCTATATCAGTGTGCCTTTCTGTCATTACTAGTTTGTCCATCCAGTTGCAGTTTGGAGTACATCAACTGCACTCTTCTCCTTTATGGAAAAAATAAATAAAGCAAGAGACTCTGGCCGGGTCTGTATTATAAGCATTAACAGTTAAAATGTCAAGTGCTAATAGATCAACACATATACATCGATCTACCTATTTACCGAATTGTTTAAACTTCGAAACACATAATAGCGAACTGTCATAGTTGGCCAACACCACCTCCTTAAATAACGTGTTTAACTTTATATATTCAATGCGGAGCCAGGGAGGCGGTGTTGGCCAACTATGTCAGTTCACTATTATGTGTTTTGATGTTTAAACATTTCAGTTAAGAGATAGATCAATGTATATGTGCCGATCTATTAGCACTTAACAGTTGAACTGTTTGAGCATATAATATAGACCCACTCTGGTCAATACACCTCAGCACTATTCCACAATCTCTCTAAGGCTTTTCTAAGTTTCTCATCCAAACTTCCTACAACTGGCCACTCTACAACTCTCTCTATCATCTCAACAATGGTTTAACATCTATCTAACAAATAGGCAACAATCTGTAAAATGGCAAGGCTGTCTCTCGCAATTCCTCCGAAACAAAACTGGAATAACACAAGAATCTATTATCAGACCCATTCTCTTCAATATATTCACAAACAACCTTTACTCTGCCTCTTCCTATAGCTCCCTGATACAATAGGCCAATGACTCTACCATCATGTCCTCCTCTCATAATTTTGAACAACTCAAGGAAATAACCCAAACTGCTTTCACCTGTATAGAAACCTTGCTCAACAATGCTCAACTACTACTCAATCCCAATAAAACAAAACCCCTCTTATTTACACCAAAGATGACTCCAACTGACTTTAAAATATACTCATTAAATAAAACAGAAACAGAAATCAAGCCAAATTATTAGTTATTACTAAAGACAACAAACTGACTTTTGAACATCATTTAAGCAATGTAATCAAGAAAACTCTCTGCAAGCTACAAAGACTCAATTACCACAAAAACCTTATGAATACAGCCAGTAAATTAACTCTAGTCAACACCTACATCCTCCCCTCATTAGTACGTGGTGCCCTTATACTAACAGACCTCCAAAACACTTTAAGAAACAAATTCCTGCCGCAATAAGATCACTGAATTTGCAACATCTGCATAATACTACAAGCATCATTGTTCAGCACTTACAAGACTCACCTGGTGCAAATTCCCTCATCATCTTCACTACTTTCAACTAACTTTTGCCCACAAAATAATATTTAAGCCGAAAGACTGCCCTGACTTAAAGCCCATTCTCCAAAGCTATATACCAACTAAGACCCTACGTTCTGAAGATAAGCAACTTCTAAGTCTATAATTGACCAAACAAAAAAACAGGCCAATGCTTATGTTCTTAGTATATTGTCAAACTTTGTTATGCCTTATCTCTGGATATTAAAACCATATCATATCTTACCAAACTCAAATGCACATTAAAAAACTTCCTTCTCAGCACACGTATTTGCCAATGCACTAAGCCACCTAATACATTTTTTCCACTATCCCTTTCTTTATTTTTTCCTGATCTACCCCTACAACTTTATCACTAAGTCTTTCTCATCCATGTCCACTCTAGACCCCTTTTCCTTTCCTTTCTCATCCATGCCCACTCTAGATATGTTTTCCTTCCTTTTCTCCTTTCTACTCTCTTTCTCTCTTACCTCATAGCCTAGTTTCATCTCCTTCCACCTAACCCTCTAGTGGGTTGGGACACCCCCTTCAGTCCCCCTCTGATAATTCATTTTAGCCCTTTTTAACTATACTCTACCCCCTTCTCCACTCATCTTTTTCACTTCTCCTCTGCTTCTTCCTTTACCTTTTTAACTATATTAAATCCCTCTTCTCCACCATTCTTGCACTATAACCCTTCCTGCCCATTTCTTTTCTTTCCTCACACTACCCCTTCGTCATTTCACCTGTTACCTTTTCCTTTTTTTCTACCATTCCTACCCAGCATATAATGACCTTAAATCTTCTGCTCTATTCTTATTTCTCCACTCCTTTCTCCTCCTCACCTCCTAACTCTTTACTAGAAATCAGTTTAGCATACACAGTTTTCAATGTCTACTGAAGCATATCAAAGCATTGTTGTCTCCTATGTATAATTTCTGGTATAACAGCCATTTGTTCCACCTTGATATTTTACCTACACAATACTCATGTCTGTAATTTGAATAATATAACTTTAGTAATTTTGTGTACATAATTTTACTTTGTTTTACTAACTGTTACATTTTAGCAATCTTGCAATATGTATAATACATTGTAACTCCTATTGTAATTATTCTCAATGTGTTTTTTTTTCTCTCTTTGTAATGGAGCATTTCTCCCCAGGCCTCCAATGAAAATGGGCCTTGTTAACCCAGTCAGACTTTCCCGGTTACCAAATGTCAAATAAATAAATAAATACACAAATAAACAAATAAATAAATAACTAAATAAACATCTGGCAAAATTATGCTCCAGAATTCCTTGCATGTAGGCCTGGAAAACTGATTTATTCTCATTTCCTTGGACAGGAATGTTTCTGTATGCTTTTCTACCCTTTCTATTGATATCAGTGATCAATTTGAAGACTCAGAAAGACTCTCCAAAGATAATTGTGTAACTGTCTTCTGTCCCAGGCAACAGTAGTTATCCCTTATTTGGAAATGGTTGAGAGCAATTACAGGAGCTTTCACACAGATTGGACCTTCTCACACAAAACAGGAGTTTTTTTGATGCACCCTAACTGAAGCAATTTAAGCTAACTGCTTGGAAGAAAGAATTTTAATACATTTTCAGCACTTATTTTCTGAGAATGTACAGAAAGCATTAAAGAAGTTAAAAAAACCTGCTCATATATAAATAAACAGAAAACATTTTCTAGTTTGTACCACAGTAAGAGTCAGGACTCTTTTAAGGCAAGTATTTCCCTGGTTCTATAATATTTGTATGCATTATTATCCTCTGGCCTTTCTTACTTTTGTTCATGGATCTCAATCTTTCAAGGCATTCCTGTGTTAAGATGTTTTGAAGAGGATTCGGTATGTCCGTCCACTTAGAAAACAGGTAGCACCTCCCTGGGATCTTAATTTTGTTTTGAAAAATGTAACTTTTGCTCCATTTGAATAAACTAATCAAGCTTATTTGAGGTTCTTAACATGGGAAACAGTTTTGCTGATTACTCTGACTTCTTCAAGAAGAGTGGCAGAGTTGCAAGCACTAATGGTGGGTCCACCTTATCTCATTTTTCACAAAGATAAGGTTTCCTTAAGAACTAGTCCTTTATTTATGCCTAAAGTGAAATCCATGTTTACTTTAAGCCAAACCATCAATCTCCATATCTTCTTTCCAGAAGTTAAGAATGAAGGAGAAAGGTTTCTTTATACGCTGGATAACCATAGACAGCTCAGATACTATCCTGACAGGGCCAAACCCTTCAGAAATTCAGATCAGTTTTTCATTTCTTATTCTTATTAAGAGAAGAAAAAAGGACAACCTGTGTCAAAGTAGACTCTTTCCATATAGTTGTCCCATGCTATCTCCTTTTGTTGTTCCCACTGTAACACGTCAGTATCAAGTAGGGTCAAGGCACATTCTGCTAAGGCCTTTCTTCATCAGTTGTTGTGTCTTTCGGCTTTTCCCGGTTAGGGGTCACCACAGCAGAACTCCGGTCCGCTAATGATTGGCAGTAGAGTTTTACATGCCGAGTTGCCGACCCTGACGCACAATCTTCAACAAAGGTATGCCCATTCATGCATGTCTCCACACAGAAGACGCTCTAGCTGAGAATTGAACAGGACAACGTCTTACTGTGAGGCGACAATGCAACTGCAGCACCACCACCGCAGTCCCTTTCTTCATCAGTGCTTTTTTGAAAAAGTAGACTCTAGAAGTAATCTAGAAGCAGCAACTTGGTCTTCTGTACATACATTTACAAAGCACTACTACCTAGATTCCTTTTCCGGGTCTGGGTAAGGCTTTGCTAGGTTTATTCTCCAGGGGCTCGTGGACCTGCATTTTACATCCTCCCAGAACTAGTCCTTATAAGCAATGGTGTTCTGCCTATATTGCTAAGACTACTGCTGGAGTGATCAAATAATGAACATAGTACGGTTGTGTAAGTAAATTTACCATAATAGCAGATGTTTGAATGATCAGTGCTCCAGTAGCTGCCCCTACCCCATCCCCTTGTTTTTATATGTTTTTTGTTGCTGGTATGTGGCCATTGGATTTTACTTTTATAGCATTGTCCTTTTTCAGGACTCTAGCCTCTCTCTTTCATTTGGCATGAAAGTTCTGAAGGGTTTTGCTCTTAGACAATTTATTTTCTGCAGCTTTGCTTGAGCTATCAATGATCTGTGCATGTGGAAGGTGCCTTTAAGCTTTGGATTGCTGGATGGCTATTATAGCCTTTGCAGGATATAACCCATATAGCTAAGGCTACTGCAGCAGTGATCATTCATATATCTACTTATGATGAGTTTACTTACACAAGCTGTACTTTCTTAAAGGCTTGTGATCTTTAATCAGTGTCAAGACTTTTCCAAAAAATGTCCTTAGGAAAATTCTCACATGCTCAGAAAACAGCCAGTTCTTCCTTTTTCAGTTTGGTTGTAAGTTTTTAAGCACCAGATTGGCACCTGTTAGCATATGCAATGTCTCACTAAGATCTATAGAGCTTATACATGCCTCTAAAAGAGTAGGACTGATTGCGAGAAAATAAAACATTGTTGTGTCTAAACTTTAGTGTTTCTATGGCATTTTATACCTTTCTTGTTGCTTTTCTAATTAAATAAATAAAACATATTTCACTATCAAATCCCCTAGTGACCCTGCAACTGAGCACAAGTTGGGATATTTACTTGAGCCAGTTGGAAATGGGCACCCAAGAAGGCCGACCAGCACTCAGCGAAGAAAATAAAGTAAATTTATTAATCCAGTGACCACGCAATCATATATCATCCACAAAACAAATCCACATTAATGCTTAGCAAGTCACTGCGTTTTTGTCCTTAAAAAAGACTTCATCAGCTGTATCCAACCATTACAGAACCCCATATATTTTACAATTTCCAATATACAACCATCAATTGCAGCATTAAAATAATTATTCAATTAAAATAATTCAATTAAGGACAAAATCAGAATAATTCTACTCCACAAGATATGGTACTGAAAAACTATTTAAAATATAAAAATCCACATACTTCATAAATATAGAACATCAATATAAAAATTGTGCATATAAGAGTATGAAAATTAAAAAAAATGTATATAAAACTGATATTAAAACTACTTGTATAATAAAATACCTTCTACCCCATGTATTACATATACTTAACATAGAACTCCATCTAGTGGTCATGAAACATAAAAGTCAAAGCCTAACAGCCCTACGTTTCAACACAGGAGCTATGGAAACTGTTTCATTCATACCAAGAAATCTGTTGGCTTCCAAAATAATTTGCCAATACAGTTCCCTATATTCTATTTTCAGGTTTCATGCCCCCCCTTTTATCTATGAGTACAACCTCTAGTACATAAAAAATAAAAAACAATTAGCTGATTGGCATGTCATACTATGTTTATATAAAGCATTATTGGAATTCCTACTTTTAATTTCGTACATATGCTCATAAATCCTTTTATGGAATTTTCTTTCTGTTTTGGCTGCATAAAACGCATTGCAGGCTTCACATAATGGTATATAAACCACCCCACTAGCATTACAAGTGGCTTGCCCTTCACATATTATAGTCTTGTTTCTCGCAGATATAAAAATACTCTCAGCATTTAATACATATGGACACTGGGAACAGAAACCACATTTAAAAGTACCCTTCCTAGCTTGCCTAACTAACAAAAACAGTTAAGTATATGTAATACATGGGGTAGAAGGTATTTTATCAAAGAAGTAGTTTTAATATCAGTTTTATATACATATTTTTTTTAATTTTCATACTCATATACAAACTAACAACCTCACCCCTCTTTTCTATTATATTCTTAATATAGAACTTTTCCTAAAGATACATTTGAAGGGCTCCCCATAAATATTGAGGTCTGATATACTGGCAAATTTAGCCCACTCTTTTTCCATTGTATTTCTAATGACCCCAGCATCAGCATTATAACATGCCACAAAAGCATGTTCATATGACGCTTTCTGCTGAGTGGGGTCATTAGACTTTGTCGTGGGTATATCATCCTTTCCTAATAAGGGCGCAAATTTATTCTGTCTACCTTGAATGACCTCTTCCTTCACCTCATGTAAAAGTTTGTCAGGATAGCCTCTCTCTTTAAATAACTTTTTTAAGATACGACACTCAGTCAGAAAGTCCTCATCCTCAGAGGACATTCTGCTTCCCCTCACAAACTGTCCTTTCACTATCTCTCTTTTTTGGTACTAGGGATGTGCACTTGTAAAATACAAGTACGAATTGGAAAAAGTTTCTTTCCTAAACACAGTAGACTTGAATCTTCCCTCATATTTGCAGATAGTAATATCCAAGTAATTCATACTGTCATGTTTTATATCATAAGTAAACCTTAAAAAGTTAGTGGTGCTGGAAATATAGTTAAAAAATGTAATAAACCTCTCTTCTGTGTCTATCCAGAACAAACATATATTATTCAAATAATGTCTATACAAATTCCAGCATCCCATATATTTTTGTTCCCAAACAGACAGAATAATATTAGCATAGGTAGCTGCATACCTAGCACCCGTTGCTACAACGTGTAATTGTTAAAAAAATTCACTTTCAAAATCTATAAAATTGTTTTTCAAAACAAGTTCAATCAATGTTAAACAAATCCTAAAATCATTATTGGAAAGACCACCTTTTTCCATTATAGCTTCTTCTAACTATTTAATCTCTTGTTCCTGGGGAATAGAGGTGAATAAAATCCACTATATCTACAGTAATAAATAATATTTGTTCAGTATATAAATATATAATGATAATAATAAAAATATGTAAAGAGTCCTTCAAGATATCCCTACCTGTCATTGAAAGTGTTTTGAATTTAACATCAAGATACTTGGCTAAAGGAGCAGTAATCTTCCTCTCTGCTGCCACTGTAGGCCTACGAGGGGGATCAAACACTCTATTATGCACCATGGGTATGCCAAATATGGTGGGAACTCTAGGTCTATCATTATATAAAAATCTAAAAAGATCTAAATTTATCAAGTCTTCTGACAGCAAATCATTAAGGGTCAAAAAATAATTTTATAAACTATACTAATTTTATTTAGTGATATTCTACCACATTTGGTTCCATCTTCCAAAATTTCCATCATCTTAGACTCGTACATGACAGTATTCATAAAAACATTTCCCCCTCCTTTGTCTGGCATCATTGCCCTCAAAAGATTGCTTTTTTTTAATGTCGTTCAAAAGTAACCTTTCATCTTTGTTCAAATTAGAAATCAATTTATTGTGCGTTATTTCTTCTCTCAGCTCCTTTCCTAACAAGATCTCAAAGTTTTTAGGTTGTGGGTGAAGTGGAGGGTAGCATGTACTTTTCTTAGACAATACCCCTTTAGCATTGTGTTCATGTTTATTACCCTTAAACACTAATTCCAAGTTATTTTTTATTAGAAATAACTTCACATCCACAACTACTCTACTTATGTCTATCTTCCTTCTTGGCATAAACTTAAAGCCCTTAGAAAAAAGATTAAAATGGAGTTTGGTGATTTCCATGGTACTATAATTAAAAATATGATAGTTTTTAAAACTATACTTAAAACCATCCCTACAAATGCCTATAAGTGTCATAAATTCATTTATCTCTGCCAGCAATTCCCCCTGTGTCCCCCTCCCCAGCCATTGTAATTGTAATATAAAGGCTGTTTGTTTTTTATTCTCCCCGACCTCTGGAGAGGGGAATACTCTAAAAGGTCATTCAAATCATGATGATGCCGTCCCCCCATAGGAATCAGCATTATCATGTCCTTCATATTGTAGTTCATCCCTAAACAAGATGAACATCCAAATCATTATGCTGCATGGTATGCCCCTCCCAGTGGTGGTTCCTAAAAGTGCTGCGTTTGGGATACACTCAGTGTTCCTTATATTCACGTTTATCCCCATCTAACGTTCTAATTTTCCTATTAAAAACATTCTTACATTTCTTTTCAACTCCTTCCATCATAACATAATACCTATTCCTTTCACTTTCCACAGCAAATAATAAATTATTTAAAATGTGCTGATTAATATGCTCAATGTCAACAAGCATAGCTTCCATGTTCCTTTCGTTCTGTCTGATAATAGCTCTCATTATCTCTTAAGCCACATTTGTCAAATATAATCTTTAATTCTTTGTGAAAATCTGAACCATCTACAACTCCATTCGGGTATTTACATACCCTAAGTCCATTAGGAACAATGTTTAATACTATACATTCTTTTAAATATGTATTATCTAAATCCAACAATTTATATTTGGACAACTGCTCTAATTTAAATAAACTGTTTTCATAGTTGCCATTATTACCAGCAGTTGCCATCCTATCTTGTCCATTGAAAACATATTTTGAGCCTAATAAAGAATTAATATTAAGTTCTCTGTTTATATTAAAATTAGAATTACAGTTACCTCCTTCAGTGTTAATATTCGTCTGAGCTGTGTTGACATCCTGTGTTCTTGTACTGGATTTGTTAGCTCCATGGATCAAAATACTTGGAAGACCATTCTCTCCATCAAAATTGTAATTGTCCTGTCCTTCACAAACATTTGGAGAGCCATTAGCATCTCTTTGTGTAACTCCCTGGCTTCTAGGAACATGCCCTTCCTGACTGCAAGACAAAGAAAGTGTTGAAGCCATAGAAACCATTGAATGGCAAATAGGAGTCAATAACTCAAACATTTTAGTCAACTGGCTAATAATTTTATGCATTTCGCTGATATCTTCTTCCCTTTCCCTTTCGGCAGTCTGGGTTTCAGGAAGTCCTTCCATCTTGTACAAAAGAAAATGAGGGGGCCATGGAACCTGAAAACAGAATATAGGGAACTGTACTGGCAAATTATTTTGGAAGCCAACAGCTTTCCTGGTATGAATGAAACAGTTTCCATAGCTCCTTTGTTAAAACTTAGGGGTGCTAGGCTTTGACTTTTATATTTCATGACCACTAGATGGAATTCTATGTTAAGTATATGCAATACTTGGGGTAGAAGGTATTTTATTAAACAAGTAGTTTTAATATCAGTTTTATATGCATATATATTTTTTAATTTTCATACTTTTATATACACAGTTTTTATATTGATGTTCTATATTTATAAAGTATGTGGACTTTTATATTTTAAATAGTTTTTCCGTACCATATATTTTGGAGGAGGATTGTTTTGACTTTGTCCTTAACTGAATCATTTTAATTGAATAGTTATTTTACTGCTGCACTTGGTGGTTGTATATTGGACATTGTATAAATGTATGGGGATCTGGGATGGTTGGATACAGCTGATGAAGTCTTTTCTAAGGAAGAAAATGCAGTGACTTGCTGAGCATTAATGTGGATTTGTTTTGGTTATTATACATGATTTCCTGGTTACTAGATCAATAAATTTACTTTATTTTCTTCTCCAAGTGCTGGAAGTCCTTCCTGGGTTCCCATTTACAATTGGTTGAGTTTTTTTTCTGTTTTTGGGTGCTTTACCTCATGGATTTATAGTGGTTTGGTATCCTTACTTGAGCCCCAGCTGCTTGAAAACCAGGAAGTTACAGCCAGGGGCTCGAGTGGCTATTTCCCCATCCACCCACGTGGTCGAAGAGCTGCTTGAACCTGAACATGAGTTCAGGGATGCAGCTGCTGCAATGACTGCAGGCAATGAAGGTTTCACTGCAGAACTAGGAAGTGGGAAAGAAAAAGAGGGAGGAGAACTTTAGGTTTAGAGGGGGGGGATTTTAGCTTTTGGGAGTGAATGGGAGTTGGATCAGAGTTAGGGTTAGGGAAGGGAGGGGATGTTGGACTTGAGTGATCAGGAGTTGTTTTTAGGGTTAGGGTCAAGTTTCTGGGAGAAATAAGTTAGCTTAGTGACAGTGCACATGAATCAGGGCAGTGGGAGCTAGGGTACTTGCCAACATGAGCAAGTGGCAGCAGGGAAGTGTGTCGCATGCTAAATGTAGGCGAGCACTTGTAGTAGACCAACACAAGTTTTTATAAACTTGGAACTAGAACTAATAAAACCAAAACTTCTGGCCTCCATTGTATTGGTTTGAGGTGTTATATTATGTACTGGATTTACCTTATTTAGAACATGCAAGATGCCATTCTTACAAAATAAGATCTAGCTGTATTCAACTGGACATATAAGAGAGTTTAAGTACCTTTTATCTGCACTTTTTTCAAATAATACAGCATTTTAATTGATTTATTTGTGTTGCATTGAATATTAACTAAACTGGAAGTTTTGACTCTGTTTTTTCAGTTAGTGCTTGTTAGATTTTATTGCCTGTTTGAATTCCTGCATAGACAGTAATTGCAGTAGGGGGTAGTCTCATTCATTGATATTCTGTTACTGCCTATTTAAGTGGTACATTTTGGAATATTTTCTGCTTAAAACCTGAGCTTTGGCCGGCTAAGATCTAGGTGTATTCAACTGGATGTATAAGAGAATTTAAGTACCTTTTATCTGCACTTTTTTCAAATAATACAGCAGTTTAATTGATTTGCATTGAATATTAACTGAACTGGAAGTTTTGTCTCTGTTTTTTGAGTTAGTTCCCTACCAACCCACCTTCCCTGGTTTTGTTTTGGTGTTAATATTGGTGGCTTTGAAACTGCCTGCCCCTCTTGTAAATTTGTGTTTGCGTACTCCTTCTGGGCCCATCTCATTTGCTCACTCAACTGAGTGCAGTGAGATCATATTCTGATTTCAGGCACTCCTACTGTGTACAAATAGAGCATCTGGGAAAGAAAAAAAAATAGTTTAAGCTTGTTCCCTGCCTTTCCTGTAAGTGGACTAGACTGTTTGTAGGCTTCTGAGCCCCCAAGCCTTTCTGTGTTGGAGGGAAGCCTTCTAGCTTAATTTTGTTTCTTAGAACTAGCTAGTTTTCTAGTTTCAGCACTCAGATCTGTTTCTTTGAACTCAGCACTTGTTCAGAACTCATTGTAAGCACTAAATAAGCTGCAAATTACTACAGCACTCAACTTTCCTCACTTGTCTAGAGGAAAGCAGTTTTTATTACTTAATAAACAGCCACCTATCCAGGCATGTCTAAGGGTCATCTCCCGGTGATTTCTCCTGTCTACCTGATGAATCTGGGCATCTTGGGGCAATGCAGCAATTGCCTCATGTACACAGACAACCATCTTCCCCTACCACCCAACAATACAACCTGTGATAGATGCACTTATATAGCCAAACTGGAAGCAAAGCTCTCTTCACCCAAGACTGGACTAGACAGTCAAGAGGAGAAGGTAAACACTTGCACCACACCACACTCATCACATAGTCCCTCAAAACCTACACCACGAAAGCACACACACAGAAACACAAAATGCACACCTACATTCACGGAGGTTCTCAATAAAAACCTGCCCAAGCATCAGGGACCTCCAAAGCAGAAACACAACAAACTCCAACCCCCAACACAACCCAAATGACACATAGCCCAGAAACTCAGTGCGCCACTCAACCACAGCCCATAAGGCATAACAACGTACCCAACACTCTAGTCATAGGTGACTCTATAGTCAGGCACACTGATGTTCCACTCACTAGGCTAAATAAGGAGAAAGTTACTGTCAGCTGCATGTCAGGTGCCAGGATCCACCAAATAATGCATGCACTCAGGTCACTCCACAACAAGTACAAATATGACATTGTCATTGTCCATGTTGGTGTGAATGACCTGAGATGTACCTCCCTGGACTACATGAAAAGAGACATGGAGGAGCACACCGATCTTGTAGCCCAGGCAGGTATGACCCTAGCCCTGAGTAGCATCCTGCCATCACCCAGAATGATACCACAGTACAAGGACAAAATTATTGACTTCAACAATTGGCTAAGCCTCTGGTGTCATTCTAAGGGGATCCAGTATTTGTCTGCCTGGGATGACATGATCGACAGACCATGATGCTTTGCCAGAGATGGCCTGCACCTGTTGTCCTTGGGATTCCGGATACTGGCTAAGGATCTTGCCACCCCTGTAGTACCTTTTTTAGGCAAGGTTCAAATGACAAATTCACCACCGTAGCAGGTACAAGCAAGCAAAATCTGAGGGTAATGCTACACAATGTTAGACGTCTAAACCTCAAAATGCACTCACTCGAGGCACTCGTTAAAATGGAGAACATCGACATCTGTGCAGTGACAGAGACCTGGTTCAAGGCTCCAGAGAGCACCCCTGTGTTACCAGGCTATAATTCATGCCACACCTTTCGGCCACCTAACCCGGAATGAAGCACTAAAGGTGGAGGCGTGTCCATATTCATTAAGGATATCCACACCTCCAGGCTAGTTGCACAGCATAATTCATCCGAGATTATCCAAGTGCAACTAACTCTGGGCAAGGCCGCAATCCAAATTGTAGCTTGCTACAAACCCCCCACCATGCCCCAGGATTCCCACTCCTCATTTTCTGATACGCTGGAAAGTATTAGGGTACAACCTAACACCCTAATAATGGGCAATTTTAACTACCCCACCATTAACTGGGAAAACTACTCATGTACAAACTCTTTTGCCCAACTTTTTCTGGAATTCATAAATTCCAATTCCTTGGATCAACTTATTCACACCCCCACCAGGGCAGCAATATCCTAGACCTGGTCATTACCAACATGAGCAACCAGTGTTCCACACCAGAGGTCAATTCCTCGTTGGTCAGATCCAACCACAAGCTAATCACCCTAGGCATCCACATCCCGCCCCCACCCTCAATTAGGGAAACCACCGAAAAAAACTTCTCCAAATTCAACTTCACACTTCTTAAGGCAGAAGTGGCAAACTTCATGACACCCATGCAGATGGACAATAGAGTTACAACTGCTGAATCCTACACAAATGCACTTTATAAGGACTTACATGAGTGCATAGATCATGCTATCCCTAACCGAACCAAGATGCTATCCTTTAAAAAAGGAAGCCAATCTGGTAGTCCTCTGCCATAAACAAACTCTACAACAGAAGAAAGAAACTGTTGCAAAAAAGAGTAAAATCCCATGACTGGAGGAACTCCCTGATCAACCTCAGTAAGAAGCTGAGATCCCTCATAAAATCCTCCAAAGCTAGTTACGAAAACAAAATTGCCACTGACTCTAAAGACAACCGCAAAGCATTCTATAGCTATGTCAAGAATTTCAATGGCAACACTCTGATCTTCTCTGAGTTACAGCACAATGGCACTAAATATATAGAACCAACTGATATTGCCAACATCCTGGCAGATAGGTTCAGTGCTAACTTTACCCCCCTCTCACCCCCCAGAGGTCCCATCTCTATACCGGAAGAATGAAAAGTTCCTGTAATCATGGCTGCACAGGTAAAAAACACACTCTCCAAAGCCAAGAACACAGCATCCATGGGACCTGACAATATCCCAGGCTGCATTCTACATGAACTACAGAATGAACTGGCACCCTACCTAAGTACTATGTTCAATCATAGCCTCACCTCAGGCTTTGTGCCCACTGAATGGAGCACCACAATGGTTATCCCAATCCACAAAGGGGCAGCCACAACAGACACCGGGAACTACTGCCCATTAGCCTGACGAGGTGGTCTGCAAGGCCATGGAACATATCATCATGGAACTCATAAACAAAGACATTGGTAATCTCCAAACTCTGGACCCTACCCAGTTCAGGTTTGTAAAAGGCAGATCATGTCTCCTAAACCTGATTGACTTCTTTGAAGCAGTCACCAAAGCCATAGATGAGGGTAAGGTGGTTCACACAGCTTATCTAGATCTCGCCAAGGCTTTTGACACCATCACACACTCTGAAATTATAAATAAGCTCAATAAACTAGGTATAAATCCCTATGTCACAAGATGGGTTGCCAACTGGCTCATGGACAGAACCCACACTGTGAAAGTAGCAGACTGCAAATCTGACTTCAGACCAGTGACAATTAGAGTACCACAGGGTTCAGTCCTGGGTCTTCTCCTGTTTGGTATCTACTTCTCTGAAGTACAGACTAACACAGAAGGTCTTTGGCTAACAAAGTCTGCAGATGACTGCAAACTAGGAGCCATAATCGAAACTCCTAATGATGTGCACATACTACAAAAGGGCCTCACTGAGACAGATGCCTGGTGTCAAAGCCATGGCCTGAAGCTCAATGCCAAAGAGTGTATTGTCATCCCCTTTGGTAAAAACTCTGTTTGCATGAACTACCACATAAGTGGTAGTCTACTTAATGCCGAAAGTATGATAACAGACCTTGGGACACAGGTGGACAGTAGTCTCTCCTTTGATAATCACATCACCACAGTGGTCAGGAAATCCTTCTGTGTGTCTCACCTCATCACAAAAGGTTTCTCATCCAGAAAAAAAGAGGTCATTGTTCCCTTGTACTCATCACTCATTAGACCCATTATAGAGTACAACGCCACTTTTGGTATGTACCTCACAAGACATCTACAACAACTGGAAAGGCCACAGAAATACCTCACAAAGAGGATTACTGGCCACAAAGAGATGCCCTATGCAGACCGTCTCAAAAAACTCCAGCTTTACTCTGTCGCATATCGCCTACTCAGAGGTGATCTCTGCCTAACATACAAAGCTATGTCAAACCCAGAGCTGTTGGACATGCTCCACTTACAGAAATCCCAATCCCTCTGAGCTACACACTCTAAGGACCTAAACCTTGTCACCACACTAAACAGAACATGCTGGAGGGATAAATTCCTGTCCTAGAGACTTCCCATACTCGGGAACAGACTTCTTATCTATGTAAAACAGAGCTCCTCATTAGCACTCTTCAAGAAAAATCTTGATGACTGGATGGAAAATAGGAAATTCACCCCAGGGATCACTTCTGTGGCTATGCTCAACAGGGGCACAGGAAAATAATTTTCTTGGGTGGCGAAAGCCAGGGTACCATTTTGCTAGGCTTATATAGGCCCTAGGGCTAATAGCCTAGTACCTATCTATGAACCTATGTACCTATGAACCTATTGAACTCAAGGTTATTTTACCAAACTCACCTTTTTTCTTGTTTAGTGCAAAACTGTATACTTTTAGTTCATCTAAAACTTTCTTCAGAGTTTCATCAATTTTTTCATCCCTGCCACAGAGTATAGTTTCATCCATAAACTCCTTTTTTTCCCTTGTATTGCTTGCTTTATTGCATGAGAAAAGATTTCAGCAGAAGAGCTGACCAAAATTCTGACACTGTAATAACTCATTAATCTTATGTGCCTGGAGAAAATGGTGCTGCTTCTGTTACTTGAGTGGAACTCCATCTGGTGATAACCTGATTGAGGTATAAAGTATTGCATGCTTTTGCTCAACTAATTTTAGATATTATGTCATTTCCTAGTGGTGTCATTTGACTTTCTCACCGTGTAGCTGTTTAAAGCACTCATCTATTCAAATCAATTTTTTATCTGGAATTATATGTTTAAATGGAATTATTATGGGTGAAGCCTGTTGTATGGGTTCTGATCCTTGTTCAACTATGCCACTTTCTTTGAACTTCTTTAATCCTTTTCAACTGTTTTTCTTAGCTGGAAATTGATCCTCTTATGGGGCTTTACATTAGGGTAATCTTGAGAGTTTATATGCAGTTTGATCTGAAATGACTTTCACCTTCTAATACAAACCTATTCACTGAATATTTAATGCAAGCTGTATTCATTATACAGTAAACTCTCAGTTATCCGGCATCCACAATGTTTGGTAGATGCTGGATAACTGTAGTTTCTGGTTGCTTGAGAGTTGCTATTAAAAATAGCACTGACTTATACTGTACCCTATACTATTTGTTTGGTTTGACTTGTTCTCATATTGGAGAGAAAGGGAATTTATTCCTATCTTCCTTTTTAAAACTGTAAAACTCTAAAAAACTTAAGGTATGTTTCTGTTGGGATAAAAAAGTGCAACACATGAAAATTGTACTTTATTTCTTTGATTTTTTTTTTTGCCGGTTGCTTGAGTTTTGTTTAACTGATAGTTTACTATATTCATTTGGGTCTACTTTGATTCACTGAAACCTCATTTCACTGAATTTCAATTCACCCTCAAAAAATTGCTGAAAGCTCAAATCACTGAAAACTCATTTAACTGAATCACATTTCACTGAATGTAAGTACTGTTGGGCAAATAAAACGTATATGCCCTTTTCCCCACTGTAGTGCAATCCTGGAGTTAGTAAATATAGTTGGGGGTGTGGGGGGCACAGCTACTTAGCTTTTATATTTATGAATCTCATTTCACTGAAAGCTAACAATATAAAACAAAAAGTAGGTGGGGGGCTACGCACCCCACACCCCTCATAACTATATATACTAACTCCAGGATCACACTACAGTGGGGAAAAAGGCATATACATTTTATTTGCCCAACGGTACTTACATTCAGTGAAATGTGATTCAGTGAAATGAGTTTGAGCTTTCAGTGATTTGGTGTGAGTGTTTTGAAATTCAGTGAAATGAGTTTTCAGTGAATCAAAGTAGACTCATTCATTTTTATTTATACTGCACAGTATTTGTACATATTTAATGCTTTAACTGTGAACTAGCTTAACACATTGGTTCCTTTGATTTGTAAAATTGTGAAAAGAGATTTTGTCACATTCTACTTTACTTTTATTATTTCTACAATAAAATGGTAATTTAACAGAACTTCTTTTGTAGAACTTAGATCTGTATGCACATAATCTAGTGTCAGCTGTGATGTCTCCTCACTGGGCCAGTAATCAAGGAGCATTAATCCTCACCACTGACAATGGAGAGGGACGTTAACTTGAAATAAAAATAGATATACACACAGTATTTCCAGATACAGCTCTCTGCATCAAGCACAATTTCCCTTGAGAGCCCACAGAGAACACATTCAGTCCAGGGTCTGGATTTATGTCTCTGTCTCCCTCCATGTCTTCAGTAAGACTTCCCACTGGCACAGCTATAGAGTTGAGCCTCAGCTGAGTATTCAAGTCCTCCAGCACACTTTCTGTGAAACCAGTGCTTTTTGACCCTCACACGCACACACTCTTTGAGACTTGATTTTCACACACACACACGCACACACATGCGCACACACACACACACACACACACACACACACACACACACACACACACACACACACACACACACACACACACACACACACACACCTGGGAAAGCCTGGCACAGATTTACTAGCTATGCCACTTTCTGCCCAGATTATAAGGTATTTACTGCCACCAGATACTCCAAAGCCAGCAACTCTAAGGCTGTTACAAGCGTACCCAATTATATTGAGTGAAATTCATATTAATACAAATGGTAGTGTTTTGACCAATGCAGTAAGGCTTTCAGGAATGGCCACAGAGTCATCAAATAGATATGAGTATTCTCAAAGGTTAAACTTTTCTCTAAAGGACCAACCACAATGAAAAGTTTAAATATACAGTATTTAATAATAAATAATTAAAGAACATGAAAATACTAAATATCTATTTGCAATAAACACCATAGTTTCAGTCACAGGAAATATTAAAATAACATAGATGAATAGATTCACACAGATACAGAAGTACAATACTTAACTAATATTGCTATATTTTCCTGACTGATCTAAAGAATTACTATTCCCTAGTTCACTTACTAGAGCAAGGCAAGACAAAGTGGGGGAGAGATTCTTCTATGTCAGGTTATAAGAAACAGACTGCCTTGAGACTTCAGTCTCATCTAGTCTTAAAATATCATTACGGAGCTGGCTTACAGAATGATATCATGCACATCTGGTTATATGACTTCTGGTTCCCATACTACCACCTTGGTTAGAAGCTGCCAGGATTTACCACATATGTGTCAATAATACACAGCCATACAGCTTTGCTAAGATCTGTTTCAGCTTCTGGAAGTTATAAAACAATAAACACTTCCACTCTTCTTACAGGAGCTAATAAACCATTCTCTGGCACAGACATTCCGTCTCTGGCTGCAGTCAGAACTGTAAGATACAATCTTTATGGCCTAAATTAAGTAATTTAATTTCTTACTATTTTTCAAAGTAAGCTGATCTGAGATTAACCTTTTCTCTTCCAGTATCCTATTTACAACAGTACAGTCTGATATAAATGTATATTTCTTTTCTGTCCAGCAGGACACACTGTTGATACATTTTTAACACAAGTAACTTTACAAATACATTTTCAACACAAGCATCTGTAAAAATCAGTTTGATATACAAATGACATATAACTCTTTACAAAATTGCAGCTAGCTATGCTGGCATATGTTACACATCCACTGCCCTACTTCTCCTGGCAAGCTGGCAATACCTCACATTGTCACATCAGTCTTCTTCAGCTTTATTTTGCACTGGTATCATGTTCATACTGAAGCTGTTGTATTCCTGAACATTGTAAACTCTTAATTTTGTTGTTTTGTTGTGATCTCTGGCTTCTTCACAAGATCATCTTCCTTACTTTATTGTGTATATTTTCAACATATTTATATTTCCACTATCTTTACTATCAGAAGTGCTACCTGCAATTGCCATGTCAGGTTCTTTATATATGCCTTTCTGCTTTACCTTGTTGATACTCTTTACCTGTCAGGACTCTAAATTTTATGTTATGGTTGCAATTGGAGCTTACTTTTCTATATATCTCTCCAAAAGTATTGTCCTTGCTACAATTTTCATATAATTCTCAGGGCAGAGAACAATAACTTTGGAAGGTACTATCCACCAGAGAATTTCACTATGCTTTGTACCATTTCATTCAACGTGTGACATGCATATATGCTACCTTTATGGTTTAAGGTCATGTTGTTTTGTTTTTCCTCATTATTTATTACCCTTCCAGCTTCTCTTTTTACTAACTTATTTCTTTACATACCTCATTTTTTTGTTTATATTTCCAGTATGTCAATAGAACTAGCAAAATATAATAGCATGTGTGCGGTAACATCTGGCTTATCCAGCACTTTCCTTCTTCCCCTTCCATTATTAAAGTGTTGTACTATGTTTCAATTTCATTCGTATTATCAGCAAATGTACAGTTTCTGGCAAGCCTCATCAGCCCACTCCTACATGTGGGTATATCTTCTTTTTGTCTTGTACTCCTGAACCTGTATATTTAATGTTCTATATTTTCCTGGACTTAAAATGAATGTTTAGCTTGTCTCACATATCCTTGTACCTGCCATCTGGTCATGCTTTAGTTAGATATACATCACACACTCGCCTTGCTGTCATGTATAACATTAATGCCTTTAATCTTACATCATCTTTCATGTGTGGAAATACTTAGGTCTGTTGAATAAATTTGCAGACAGTCCATCTTCCTTTCCTACTATGAGCTTATATTATATGTTGTACAGTGTACATTAAATGTTGGCAAACTAGGGACCTTGACAGACATTTTTCTCATTACTAGCATGCTTCAGCTGGTATGTTCCCCTCAAATTAAGCTCCAATTGACTTGCATGGGGTCTGAGGTTGAGTTATTCAAAATAATATTGCCTACCCAGTAAAATAGTGGTATTAAGTCTTGTGTATTGTACTGGATAATTCTCCCCCTCCTTTCAAGGTAAAATAGCAATGTTGCAAACCTCTAGTCACCTGCATTATACTGGATCATTCTCTTCTCAACAGTTAAGTGACCTGGGGATACTTGACTAGAGTGCCCTCCAGAGAATAAAGGAATTCTACAAACCTCTGGTCAACTGTACTGTACTGGACTGTTTCATGTTCCCAAAAGTAAAAGTGCCAACAAGGTACAGCATTATTATGGGAAGAAGCTACTACAAGGGTGTTTCAATGTGGAATTATTCTCAGTGGTGATTGTTAAAATCTGCACTGTATTAGATTTTTGGGGCTTTGCTCCCCTTTATTCTGTCTGCCACATGAGATCCTGCAAGCTCATAAGTGGGGTACACAGTGTATGTCAGGCTGTTACACACATCCATTTGCATCCACTATATTAGGACAGAAATGTAATTATCTTTATGTTGACTAATGCAGTAATAGGAAAAAACTATAGCCTAAATGCAGTTTTATGGAGTTTGGAATGCTGTGCTGTGACATCTAGCATGAACATCAGAAGAACTAATGCTTGTATTATAGAAATATCTATCATGAGCCCTTTAAATGTTATTTATACTTGATTATAGTACATCTATTAATTTGAAAATGCTGCAAATAAAATTAACTTACTTGGACCTTGCATTTCCTGATAAGTGTGTTGCTTTGGAGTGCACATGGGCAAACTGATTGAATCACCCTGGTAATCAATGGATGACTGCAAGTGTTCAATTATTCCATTACTACTGTACATATTTCTACTCTGTTGTTAAAGTGTAGCACCTTAAGACTTTGCATTTAAATTATGTTTACAGAAAAGCACACTACTATGTTCCTCTTTTAATTATTTTTTGTGTACTTTCACTGGGACAGTGATCAGGGCAGGTATACCACTGCCTATACTTTGCACATTGCTTCATTTATTTAGTTTTATTTATTAAACTCTTAGAATTTCTGCTCCTCTCATCACTGCGTAACTGTATGAAATCATTATAACTATGGACTACTTCAGCAGTAACATACTTACTTTGCTGTATGGTGCATATCATTAGCAGATGGGCTATGATTTTCAAACCTCATCATTTTTCAAGTATGATCTGTATGCACAGCATTCTAAGTTGTAATGCTGCATAACAAAGAGTTTAACATGCTCGTAATTAATGTTTGCATCTTCCTGTCAGTCATTTAAAGTGGGGGACTTTATATGCGTTATTTGCACAATGTCTTGAAGAACATGCAGCACAGCACGATAACTTGTACTGTTGCATAATAAGGATTTATGTGCTTAATATTAATGTTTCTCTCTTGCATGTTCTCCCTCTGTGGCAGTTCACTTGTAAGATTTTTGTAAGCATTATTTCTTGCTATGTAAAAAGCAGTGCTAATAAATCTCTGATCACCTTATTTGTAATGGTATGTACTCCCCTCCCCAAGAACAAAACATGTTTAAGATACTTGATAACACTACCTACCAGGAACACCATTATTAAAAGAAGAAAAACAGTAAAGAATGTGAAATTACTCAACTACAGAGACTGTTTAAGTCTGTAGTGCAATGTAGTTTGTTAGTGCTTTGCTATGCCCTTGTTCTCTGTCATATCCTAAAAAATGCACACATGTAAGTATGGTGGATAGTATATGCTAGACTGTTAAGCACGTCTATTCGGCATTCAGTATTTTAACAATGAAATGTAATTGCCTTTCAATTACTCACTAATAAAGCATCAAGAAAGTCTGCAGCCAAAATGCAATTTCACCATGTTTCGATATGAGTGCTGTAATGTTTTGACTGAAATGCAGAACACGTAATGCTTCTGCATTTCGAACTATATATCAAGTACTCTTGTCCATCTGTTTATGCTTGTTTGCAATCCATAGCTTTTAAAAGGCTGTAAATAATTTTAAACTGCCTGGTACTTACATTTGAAGACTATTGTACTGTTATGGAGTGAGACTATACAAGCTGATTCAGTTATGTTTCTCCTCACTGGATGCCTGCTTCAATATGCTCCTACCCCCATCCTCAGCCATACCCACCCACAGCCACTAAAAAATATATATAACCACACCCCCAATTATCAATATAACCGCCACACCTGTTAAACATAACAGAGCACTCTAATTCTAAAAATGTAGGCAACATATAGTAAAAACAACTTCTACTTTACTAAACATTCAAAGATACATGCTCTAACACTCATCACAATAGTAACAACTGAACCTTGTACACTTCCATATAATAAACAACACAAGCAAAGTGCACACACAGCCTGCCAAATTATTCTCAAATTAAGAATTGTAGTCACAACTGGCATACATTCATAAAAAATTATTCCACCTCACATCAAAACAGACAGCAACAGCTACAACTTAATTATACAAAGGTATAGGTATTTAAGGTCAATATTAAATGCCAAACCTTCACACTCATACGTGTACCCATATCAGTTCTAAAATCTAGAAATATTCAACTTGATTAAGGATGAAATAAAAATGCTTATCACAGTATTTCATATTGCAAATATTTTGAACTGAAAACATGAATGTTGCAAGTGTAAATATCTGGCTACAGATGGAAAGACTGATTTCAAAAACATGACTTTTAAATTAATATTATACAATAATCCTGGCTTAAAGAAGACTTGTGGTTACTCCCACATATGAATCAAATAATGAAAAAAAAAAACACTATATACTCAAAGGTCAGTGAAAAACTTTAAACACTAAATAAAAGCGAACACAGTCAGAGCTGAAGGACCATGCACTATTAAAAAACTTTTAACAAATTTAGACACCAAAAAGTGCACGGTCACAGAAAAACTAATAAAAATAATAAACCTCTACCATGACTGAAATAATGACAGCAAATTAGTGTACATCTTCTTTAATCACCGCTTTCGTCAGCAAGACTTCATCAGAAATATAAAAACTGCAGGACACACTATTTTAATACTCTCAACATAATTGAATAACACTCCAATCAATTAATACAATAAAACAATTAACTAATTAAGCTTTAAAGAAAACAGCATAATCAATTCTTCACATATACTCTTCGGTCTTTTAAAAAGCATTTGAAATTTATTACTTCATTTAATCCTGACATTCTATCTGCTTTCAAATTTATCTGCCATTTAGTCTCTCTTTGTTCCAAATAATTTTATAAAACTACCCCCTCTCAAACTTAATGTTCCTTGTTCCAAGACTGAAAATAGCAATCTTAGGTTCATAGGTTCATAGGTAGGTACTAGGCTATTGGCCCTAGGGCCCATACAAGCCTAGTCAAAAAATGGACCCTGGCTTTTGCCACTCAAGAAAATTATTTTCCTGTGCCCCTGTCGAGCAGAGCCACAGAAGTGATCCCCGGGGTGAATTTCCCATTTCCCATCCAATCATCAAGATTTTTCTTGAAGAGTGCTAATAAGGAGCTCTGTTTGACATAGATATGTAATCTGTTCCAGAGTATGGGAAGTCTCTGGGACAGGAATCTATCCCTCCAGCATGTTCTGTTTATTGTGGTGACAAGGTTAAGGTCCCTAGAGCGTGTAGCTCGGAGGGATTGGGATTTCTTTAAGTGGAGCATGTCCAACAGCTCTGGGTTTGACATAGCTTTGTACGTTAGGCAGAGATCGCCCCTGAGTAGGCGATATGCGATGGAGTAAAACTGTAGTTTTTTGAGACGGTCTACATAGGGCATCTGTTTGAGGCCAGTAATCCTCTTTGCGAGGTATTTCTGTGGTCTTTCCAGTTGTTGTAGACGTCTTGTGAGGTACATACCAAAAGGGGCATTGTACTCTATAATGGGTCTAATGAGTGATGAGTTGAGGGGAACAATGGCCTCTTTTTTTCTGGATGAGAATCCTTTTGTGATGAGATGAGCCATGTAGAAGGATTTCCAGATCACTGTGGCGATGTGATTATCAAAGGAGAGACTACTGTCCACCGGTGTCCCAAGGTCTCATCACATTTTCAGCATTAAGTAGACTACCAGCTATGTCGTAGTTCATGGATACATTGTTTTTACCAAAGGGGATGACAATACACTTTTTGGCATTGAGCTTCAGGCCATGGCTTTGACACCAGGTATCTGTCTCAGTGAGGCCCTTTTGTAGTTTGTCCACATCGTTAGGAGTTTAGATTATGGCTCCTAGTTTGCAGTCATCTGCAAACTTTGTTAGCTAAAGACCTTATGTGTTGGCCTGCACTTCGGAGAAGTAGATACCAAACAGGAGAGGACCCAGGACTGAACCCTGTGGTACTCCACTTGTCATTGGTCTGATGTCGGATTTGGAATCCGCTACTTTCACAGTGTGGGTTCTGTCCGTGAGCCATTTGGCAACCCATCTTGTGACATAGGGATTTATACCTAGTTTAGTGAGCTTATCTATAATTCCAGAGTGGGGGATGGTGTCTAAAGCCTTGGCGAGATCTAGATAAGCTGTGTGAACCATTTTACCCTCATCTATGGCTTTGGTGACTGCTTCAAAAAAGTCAATCAGGTTTAGGAGACATGATCTGCCTTTTACAAATCCAAACTGAGTAGGGTCCAGAGTTTGGAGATTACCAATGTCTTTGTTTATGAGTTCCACAATGATACGTTCCATGGCCTTGCAGACCAGGCTCGTCAGGCTAATGGGGTGGTAGTTCCCAGGGTCCGTCATGGCTCCCCCTTTGTGGAGTGGGATAACTGTCACAATGCACCATTCAGTGGGTACAAAGCCTGAGGTGAGGCTATGATTGAACACAGTACTTAGGTAGGGTGCCAGTTCATTCTGTAGTTCATGTAGAATGCAGCCTGGGATATTGTCAGGTCCCATGGATGCTGTGTTCTTGGCTTTGGAGAGTGTGTTTTTTACCTGTGCAGCCATGATTATAGGAACTTTGCATTCTTCCGGTATAGAGATGGGCCCTCTAGGGGGTGAGATGGGGGGGGGGGTAAAGTTAGCACTGAATCTATCTGCTAGGATGTTGGAAATATCAGTTGGTTTTGTATATTTAGTGCCATTATGCTGTAACTCAGAGCAGATCTGAGTGTTCCCATTTAGATTCTTGACATAGCTATAGAATGCTTTGTGGTTGTCTTTAGAGTCAGTGGCAATTTTGTTTTCGTAACTAGCTTTGGAGGATTTTATGAGGGATCTCAACTTCTTACTGAGGTTGACCAGGGAGTTCCTCCAGTCATGGGATTTTACTCTTTTTTGCAACAGTTTCTTTCTTCTGTTGTAGAGTTTGTTTATGGCAGAGGACCACCAGATTGGCTTCCTTTTTTTGGAGGATAACATCTTGGTTCTATTAGGGAATAGCATGATCCATGCACTCGTCTAAGTGCTTATAAAGTGCATTTGTGTAGGATTCAGCAGTCATACCTCTATTGTCCATTTGCATGGGTGTCATGAAGTTTGCCACTTCTGTCTTAAGAAGTGTGAATGGCTTTTGAGAAGTTTTTTACAATGGTTTCCCTAATTGGGGCTGGGGGTGGGATGTGGATGTCTAGGCTGAGTAGCTTGTGGTCGGATCTGACCAACGAGGAATTGACCTCTGGTGTGGAACACTGGTTTCCCATGTTGGTAATGACCAGGTTTAGGATATTGCTACCCCTGGTGGGGGTGTGAATAAGTTGATCCAAGGCGTTGGAATTTATGAATTCTAGAAAACGTTGAGCAAAAGAGTTGGTACATGAGCAGTTTTCCGAGTTAATGGTGGGGTAGTTGAAATCGCCCATTATTAGGGTGTTGGGCTGTACCCTAATACTTTCCAGTGTATCAAGAAATGAGGAGTGTGAATCCTGGGGCATGGTGGGGGGTCTGTAACAAGCTACAATTTGGATTGTGGTCTTGCCCAGAGTTATTTGCACTTGGATAATCTCGGATGCATTATGCTGTGCAACTAGCCTGGAGGTGTGGATATCCTTAATGAATATGGACACGCCTCCACCTTTAGCGCTTCTTTCTGGGTTAGGTGGCCGAAAGGTGTGGTATAAATTGAAGCCTGGTAATGCAGGGGTGCTGTCTGGAGCTTTGAACCAGGTCTCTGTCACTGCACAGATGTCAATGTTCTCCATTTTAAGGAATGCCTCGAGTGAGTGCATTTTGAGGTTTAGACTTCTAGCATTGAGTAGCATTACCCTCAGATTTTGCTTGCTTGTACCTGTTATGGTGGTGAATTTGTCATTTGAACCTTTCCTAAAAAAGGCACTATAGGGGTGGCAAGAGCCTTAGCCAGTATCCAGAATCCTAAGGGCGACAGGTGCAGACCATCTCTGGCAAAGCATCGTGGACTGTCGATCATGTCATCCCAGGCAGACAAATACTGGATCCCCTTAGAATGACACGAGAAGCTTAGCCAATTGTTGAACTCAATCATTTTGTCCTTGTACTGCGGTATCATTCTGGGTGATGGCAGGATGCTACTCAAGGTTAGGTTCATACCTGCCTGGGATACAAGATTAAAGAGCTCCTCCATATCTCTTTTTATGTAGAACAGGGAGGTATGTCTCAGGTCATTCACACCAACATGGACAATGACAGTGTCATATTGGTACTTATTGTGGAGTGACCTGAGTGCATGCATTATGTGGTGGATCCTGGCACCTGACAGGCAGCTGACAGTAACTTTCTCCTTGTTTACTCTAGTGAGTGTAACATCAGTGTGCCTGACTATAGAGTCACCTATGACTAGAGTGTTGGGTACATTGTTATGCCTTATGGGCTGTGGTTGAGTGGCTATGTGTCATTTGGGTTGTGTTGGGGGGTGGAGTTTGCTTGCGTTTATGCTTTGGGTGTCCCTGATGCTTGGGCAGGTTTTTATTGAGAGCCTCCGTGAATGTAGGTGTGTGTTTTGTGTTTCTATGTGTGTGCTTTGGTGGTGTAGGTTTTGAGGGACTATGTGATGAGTGTGGTGTGGTGCAAGTGTTTACCTTCTCCTCTTGACTGTCTAGTCCAGTCTTGGGTGAAGAGAGCTTTGCTTCCAGTTTGGCTATATAAGTGCATCTCTCACAGGTTGTAGTGTTGGGTGGTAGGAGGAGAGGGTTGTCTGTGTACATGAGGCAATTGCTGCATTGGACCAAGATGCCCAGATTCATCAGGTAGACAGGAGAAATCACAGGGAGCTGACCCTTAGACATGCCTGGATAGGTGCTTATTTATTAAATACTAAAAACTGCTTTCCTCTAGACAAGTGAGGAAAGTTGAGTGCTGTAGTAATTTGCAGCTTATGTAGTGCTTACAATGAGTTCTGAACAAGTGCTGAGTTCAAAGAAACAGATTTGAATGCTGAAACTAGAAAACTGGCTAGTTATAAGGAAAAAAAACTAAGCTAGAAGGCTTTCCTCCAGCACAGAAGGGCTTGGGGGCTCAGAAGCCTACAAACAGTCTATACCACTTAACAGGAAAGGCAGGAAACAAGCTTAATTTTTTTTTTCTGTTTCCCAGATGCTCTCTTTGTACACAGTAGGAGTGCCTGAAATCAGAATATGATCTCACTGCACTCAGTTGAGTGAGCAAATGAGATGGGTCCAGAAGGAGTATCCAAACACAAATTTACAAGAGGGGCAGGCGGTTTCAAGGCCACTAAGATTAACACCAAAACAAAAACAGGGAGGGTGGTTCAATACTATGTCTATAAAGTGCATTTTTACTGTCTTTCCTTTTTATATCGTATATATGTTCTCTAATCCTAATATACAAATATCTAGTGGTCATACCTCCATACATTTTTTGGCAGTGACTACAAACTGCTATGTAAACCACTCCCTGACTTTTGCAAGTAAAAAATCCTTTGACAGTAACAGTATGGGAAATATGGAGCAATTCAATGTATGGCCCCCCTAAAATATAGCTGTACATGTTGCATGCATGACACTTATACATGCTTAACTTTCTATTTTTTTGATGTCTTATTCATATTAAATTAATCTCTGCCTTTTTCAAGCAACATCTTTAGACTATATTCATTTCTATATACAATTTTTGGCCTTGGTCCTACAGCTTTTAATAAATCATGGTTCCCTTCAAGAATCTTCCAGTTTTTTCAACAACATTAGGAACAATGCCCCCACCAATAGTCATAGGCATATCTAAACATAAATGTCTATCTTTTAAATCTGCTATGACATTGACCTTAGGACCTATTGTAAGTGCTTGTTTCAAAATGGGCAGATACCAAGCTTCTCTCCTATCCATAACATATTTCATTTGTTCATCTAATAAACTTACATCATATCCACAGTCTAAAAACATTCTTTTAATGAAAGAAAATTCTTCTTCTAGAGAATGATCTTCACTAGTCATTCTCCTAGCTCTAATGAACTGTCCTTTGGTAATATTGTTTTTAATGGACTTTGGATGTTGACTTGAATAGTGTAAATAACTATTCATAAAAGTAGTTTTCCTATGGATACGACTAACAAATATTTAATAACTGTGTTCCACTTTAAATTGATATCCAAATAATTAATGGACATACCTACCTCTCCAATAGTAAATTTTAAAAATGAAGAAGATGCATTTAGCTGGTCAACAAAACACTTAACTTGTTCTGGCCCTCCTTGTATGATAAATACCAAGTCATCAATGAATCTCTTATAGAATAGAACATGAAAAGTGTCTAAAAAACTTTTTAAAACTTGATGTTCCCACCATCACATGACTACATTTGCAAAAGATGGGGCTGCTGGGGAGCCCATAGCTATGCCTTGAACTTGTTTATAATACTTGTTATTAAATAAAAAATAATGATTATTCAAAATAATATCTAATAACTCACAATAAAAATTAATAACAGTATTGTTATTTTTAGTGAAATGCTTAAATAGACTCTAACATACTCTATGCCTGAATCATGTGGTATACAAGTGTACAACGAAACAACGTCCAACATAAACATGATGTGTTTGCTAGAATCAAATGTCACAACATTGTTGAACATTCATATACTCTCTAAAAAATTCCAAGAGTCTTTCAAAAAGGACTCCATACTTAAGACAATAGGTTTTAAAAAAGTGTCTACTATGACAGAAATGCTTTCTGCCACATAATTTGGGGCCAAAATGATAGGCCAAAATGGGAAGGTCTAACAAGCTCTTATGAGATTTTGGAATACTGAACACAGCAACAATTTTAGGATTTTCAATGTTACAAAAATTATATGTGATGTAATTTAACTCACCAGACATAAAGCTGTCATAAAGAAAACTTGAAATATATTTATAACATTTATAAATTTCACCAATCTCAACTCTTTTATATTCAAGTTCATTATTTAACATGTTCTCTATTTTTGTAATCTACTGACATTGATCCATAATTACCACCATACCCCCCTTGTCACTTTTCATGACTCGAATATTTTTATTATTGCACAAATCTTTCATAGCTGCCCTTAATTCAATGTTTAAATTATAATGCCTGTTGTAACTTTTTAACTGTTCTCTTAAATCATTCTCACACACTGTCTCAAACACTTTCAGTGTATGATTTAACATAGGGTTATAACTGGATGGCTTCACAAAAACACTTTCTTTACAAATGACATCTTTCAAAATATAACATAAATTTAACTTCCTAATATATTTTTTTAAATCAAGCACTGTATTAGTGACATCAGCCTTTCTTGAAGGCACAAAATTCACCCGTGCTTTAATAGCTCTAAATGATGTACATTTAAATTTAAACTAGACAAGTTTAAAATGTCTTTTTCATACTCATTGTACCTTATTGTCCATTAAGGAGTCTGATGCAATTCACCCTTTCTTCCGAGTGGCCATAGGCCTTAACTTTACTGGTCTCTGCTCCTTTTCTGCTAAAAAAACTTTGGGTTTAGCCACAAGCTCTTTTTCAGTTTCTTTGGCATTCATTTTAAGTTCTGTGGCCTCATTTTGTTGGACCATCTGCTTTGATATGCTTTCAGCATTTAGAATGTCACTCAGTCCCTCCTGAGTTTTTTTGAATTAACTAATTCTTCCATTTTTAGTAACTTCAGCAAATGAAGCAGAACCCGTTTGTCTATGTTGCTTAAGGTGGACTGACTCATATACATGCTGATTATTGGAAAAAGATGAAAAGCTCTTATTTTTGTTGGTAGCAAAAGTAGAATATGCATTATCAGTCTCATAAGCCTGTAAATCATGATCTAAGTTGTTGTTTTTCCTTTGTATAAGAATTATTTCATGTTGTGCTATGTCTTCTAACAATAAAGCATGTTCTGATCTCTCAGTAAACACAGCAGAAAACGTGGATTCTATGGTGTGTTCTACCTTAAGGATTTCTTCTTTCAGCTCCCTTAGAGTTTATTTGTTGCGCTCAATAAGTAATTCTAGAAGGCTGATACCGGCTTCGTTAAGAAACGTCTTCAGCTTAATAAAAAAGGAATCGTTAACTGACACACCGTTTGGACATTTGAAAAACCTTAGTCCCTTGGAGACAATGCCCAATTCAATACATTTATAAAAATATTTGTTCTTAATGTCCACACTCTTGTATTTTTTAAGTAACTTGTTTAAACAGTCACATTGTTGTCTGTAAACAATAAATCACCAGGATTAGCTAACCTTCTGGCACTGGTGAATGGGTCTTCACCATTATTTAACACTGAAGCAATGTTCATATACATAGTGTGTGTCTTTACAGCCCTGCCTTTGGTCATCTCTTCTCTCCAAGATGAAACAACATTCTGTCCCTTGGCATGCAGTTCAGTCAGTTTATTATTTTTATTCATTTTTCTGTGACCGTGCACTTTTTGGTTTCTAGTTTTGTTCGTGTGCTGCCATGTCTGAAATGCAAGTGGATCCGTTGATGAATGTAAGCCTTTACAGTATTCCAGGAACTCCTGAGTTGAATTTGACTCAAGCTCTTTTGAAAACCATGGAAGACATACAAAAATCCTTAAAAATGTTAGTGAACGAATGTTCTTGGGTCGAATCCATGTGCCTTGGTTCAGAAGATGAGACTGAAACTGTCATTGAGGTGAATACCAAGGGATAGAATGTTGTTTCATCTAGGAGAGAAGAGATGACCGAAGGCAGGGCTGTAAAGCCTCACACTATGTATATGAACATTGCTTCAGTGTTAAATAATGGTGAAGACCCATTCACCAGTGCCAGAAGGTTAGCTAATCCTGGTGATTTATTGTTATACAGAGAACAGTGTGACTGTTTAAACAAGTTACTTAAAAAATACAAGAGTGTGGACATTGAGAACAAATATTTTTATAAATGTATTGAATTGGGCATTGTCTCCAAGGGACTAAGGTTTTCCAAATGTCCAAATGGTGTCAGTTAAAAAGATTTAAGCTGAAGGTTTTTTTTAACAAAGCCAGTATCAGCTTTCTAGAGTTACTTATTGAGCGCAACAAACAAACAGAATTAAGACAAACTGTACTGTTTTCTGAAATTTCTGGACTTTTACTGACTTCTGAAAATCTGTATTCAGTCTCCTAAGTATCTCAGCTGAACTGACTTCGGTCTAGAAGGTATTTCTCATAATACTAAAACCCAGTAAACTTCCTACACATTCTAGATGCCTCTTTCCCCTTGGTTCCCAAGTCTAGTACACTTAAGTTCTGCTTTTGTACCAGCTGTTCTGTGCACTCTGTTAGCATGTCTCATCTTTATCAGTGCTTTGGACTGAAGATTATTTCACTGAGCTCATTTGTATCCTTCGATGAAACATTCATTTCTGTTAAAACTGCACTTACTGAAACTGCATGTAAATGTGGAATATAAAATGAAGATATCAAGGGCAGGTCATGCTTACTCAACCTGGTGGGATTTTTTGAAAAGGTCACCAAAAAAATGGATGAAGGCAAAATGGAACACACTGCATACCTCAAACTGGCTAAAACTTTTCAAACAATTTTGTACTCAGACATAGTAGAAAAGCTAAATAAACTGAGCCTAAACCCCTGTGTCACCCACTGGATTGGCAGTTAGCTCACAGATAGGCTGCAGGAAATCAACACAGGGTAAGTTACCTCCACAATGAAAAAAGTCACCAATGGAATGCCCCAGGGTTCTGTGCTGGGATCTCTCCTGTTTGTCATATACTTTTCTGAAGTAAAAACAAATGCAAAGGGCTCTAGCTAAGTTTGCAGATGTCTGCAAGCTCGGAGCAGTAATTGAATCCCCAGATGACTTTGCCATCCTGTAGGAAGGTTTGTTTTAAATATGTAACCAGTGCCAAAACCAAGGACTGAAACTAAATGCCAAAAATGCTTTGCTGTATCCTTTGGGAAGTTATCTATCCCAGGGAACTATCACAATAACAATACACCCTTGAGAGTTGACCAAGTTGTTTGCGATTTGTGGACTTATGTAGACAGTGACCTCACTTTTGACAAACATGTGTCCATTGTTGTAAAAAAAAGTCCCTTTATATTGCACAGTTTATAAAGAAAGGGATTATGCCTTGATCTAGGGATGTCATTGTCCCTTATTAGGCCAGTCTTTGAATATAATGCCTCCTTTTGTAAGTATCTGTCCAGACATATGCAAAAACTGTAATCCCCACAGGCATACCTGACTAAAAGGATATGAAGCCTAAACAAAATATCTTACATGGATCGACTCAAAGCCCTGTCACTATACTCGGTATCCTGCAGACTGCTAAGAAGTGACCTGTGTCTGGTGTACAAGGCATCCTCCAACCTTATACTGATGGATTTACTGCACATCAGGTAGTCAAATGGCATCAGAAGTACATGGTCTAGGGATATAAACCTCTTTTACAACATGAACAGAATGTTTGGAGGGACAAGTACATCCTGCAGATGATATACCACTGCTCTCGAGCAGATTCCCCATCCACATAAAACAAAGTTCATTCTTGCACATACTCCAGTGCAACTTGGATCTATGGATGGGAAACAGAAAAATTACCCCAAGACTGCCCCTTGTACTACTAATGGACTGAAGCAGCTCCTAAATACTTTATTCCATCCATGTGTTCTCTCAAATATTTTAAGGTATGATCACAGTTATTTTCATTAGAGGTAATATGTAATGATCGACCATGGGATGGGTAAGGCCAGTCTCTAACTATGTAGGCTAGGTTAATTTGAACACAAAAATGAAAACTGGCTAGGCTTAAAATGGCCCTCAAAGGCAGCTAGCCTAATACTTATCTATGAACCTATATAGGTCTGCTTTAATATGGCTGCGTTTCTAGGCCTATGCAAAGAGAATACTGTATTTTTGTAGGATTTATTCTGTCAAAAATATATTTATGTGAACTCTATTCTTACATCCAATAAAGGATTTTATATCACTTATATGTCTTAGCATCTTTGTGTTTTCTGTTAGTGGATCAGTATGAAATTTCTTAAATTTCTAGACTTTCTGGGTCACTGTAACTTCATTATATATATATATATATATATATATATATATATATATATATATATATATATATACCTATATTGCAGAATTGTGTTTAATATAGTCTTTCATTAAAGAGCAAACCAGGACATATCCACAACACTCTTAAAAAACATTGATATGCCCATTTAAAATATTCAGATTATTAGTAATAACATTTTTACAGCTAAAATACATATTCTAACATTTGCATTGTAACTCTGAATTCCATGGCAATATACCAAAGTATAAGTTCAACCAACTAAAACAAATGATGCCAGGAGAGAGTTCCAAGTATCCCAGAATTTATCGTTACCGCTTTCGTTCATTCACAATCCACAGTGAACTTCATCAGACAAACATTTCCCAAGAACCATCACCATTCTAAAAGCCATTAATTAAACAATTAGGAATTCAATTAGTTAAGAAACCTTGATTTAAAGTTGCAATGCTATTATTATAAAACCATACATCATTTTTGTAAAATTTCTGTAAAAGCAACTTATGTCCTTTATAAAACCACAACTAAGCATTAAAATTGTGTACAATCATAAAAATACTTTTTTTGGACCTATGTGCGCATCTTATTTTTAACAAAAATTACTGACTTCATGCACGTCAGTGTATGTTAAAAAATTATCTCTCCAAAGATTTTAAATTCAGCATACATTTAATAGAGCAATATTCATTAAGCCCTGGTGTGGCATTAGCATTCATCCTTAGCTGCCATAATAATTCTGATTCTTCTAGTTTTAGCTCCCAAGGTTCTCCCCTAATGTTCTTACTTACCAGCTCGATGATAGTAAAAACAAACTTATGTGTGGGGTTAATAGCTGTGTGCTTGGCTAATGCATTTGTAGGAGTTCCTTTATTAATATGATATAGATGTTCATAAACTTTTTGTTTGAAAGTCCTCTCAGTTTTGCCTATATAATAACCATCACATTGTTGGCATATTGCAAGGTAGACAATTCCAGCTGTTTTACAATTAAATTTTTCTTTGATGTTATATTGTATGTCACGGATGCTAAACTCTTTGCCCACTGTAATATACTTACAATAACCACACCATCCAAACTTTTTTATACCCCAATGGGCATGATTCACTAGGTGTTGTCTTTCTAAGATATTTTTTAGATTAGGGCCTTTTTTGTATATTATATTTGGCCTTTCACCTAAACTTCTAGATGTGGCATTGTCTTCCCTAATGAATGTCCACTTCTTAAGCAAAATATTTCTTATTTTGGGAGCATCCATTGAAAACATTGTAAAGAAACTCAGGCTGTATTTCGTATCAGCATTTAAATCAGCCTTAAACCTACTTTGTGGAATATTATCTAAATGATCTTCCTATCTGCTTTCCAGAGTATGGGTTGAAAGTGCCCTGTGTTCCTCTTTCTACTGACTTCTTCCATTAATTGTTCAAATAATTGGGTTGGGTACCCTCTTTTAGAGAACATGCTTCTTAAGTTGTTACACTCAAGGTAGAAGTCATTATCTGCAGAGACCATTCTAGCAATCAACAATAAGACTTTACCCCAAGGGTTGTTGATAAATGGCTTTGGATAAATTCTTAGTTCTTTAATTTTAATTTCCAATAATACTGTGATCTTCAATAGGCTGCAGAAGTCTTCCAAAGTTGGTATTGTGTTTGTATTCCATCTTCTTGTTATACACTTCCTTGAATTTGCAAGTATAGTCCATACTAGATACATGTTTGACATATTCAAATGAGGACCTTTGTTCACATTTAATAATACAAGAGGTTTAGTTAAATAAAATGATTCATTAAATAAAGCTTGTAGAAAGTTATTAATACCAGTCCAAAATGGCTTAATTTTAACACAATCAAAGAAAATGTGGTTCCAATCTGCATTGTGTAGTTACTTACATGTCTAACATATTCCTTTTATGGAAGAACTAATTTTACTAATTCTGTCTGGGGTTAAGAATGCTCTGTGCAAGCATTTCCAATTAAAAATGTTCCAGCATTGTGTAAAAGATGTATATTTTATCGATAATAAGATATTTGTTTTAATATCTTCAGTTAACTGTATTGAGTATCCTTTTGTTATATATTTCCAATATGAGGTCTTGGGTGTTGTTTTATAGTTGATCAATATTTTGTAAAATTTTGAAATGCTTTTTCCCATGTCAAAGTCATTATATATGATTTCATATATGTATTTTGTAAATGTAGGTATTTCTTTAAATGAAGAATTGCAAATATGACAGAATACTCTGTAAAGTTAGCCAGTCCTGTTGTGGAATTTTGTATGTTGTTTTTATTACTTGCATATCTAAAACTTTTAGTTCTTTGATACATTGGAGCCAACAAACAAATCCTTTCTGTTCCCAGGAATTAATAATTTCTCTATATATTTTATGTGGAAAGTTCTTTGTGACTATAAATGGTGTTAAAAAATCAAACCAGATTTTTAAATCTATATTTGCATTAATAATTTTCCTAAATGAGTCAATGTAATAATTAATCATACGAGTTTTAGTGGGCTTAGTTATGTTATATTGCATACTAATACATATGTGCCATGCAATTGTTTTTATCTATTTGAAAATTTTTTTGTAAATCAAATTCATTTATTGATATTACAGTTAGTAATTCTTTCCAATTTGCAGAGTAATTTGGACTTATCCAATCTAAGATTGTTTTAGATATTGATGCTTTTATATATGTTTCTATATCAGGAAAGTTTAATCCTCCCTGTTTCCATGGTCTGATATGATGTATTAAAGCTATTCTGTTTTTTTTGGGACACCATAAGAATTTTATTAGGCATGAGTGTATTTCTTTAAGTATATTCCTTTCTGGTAATAGTTGTATTGCCAAAGCTATATATATAGGATCTTGGGTAGCAAAACCATTTTTATTAACTGTAGTCTATCTTCAAATGTTAATATTATTTTGTTCCACTTTTCCACAAAGATTTTAATTGTATTGATGATATTATTGTAGTTTTTTGAGACTAATTCATTATTATCCTTGCATAACTCAATTCCTAGATATTTTAAGGTAGATTCTTGTTTTCCTATGTCCCCCCTTAGTCTGCATTTTTTTTTTATTTAAAAATAAACATTTTGATTTTGATTTATTGAAATGGAGTCCTGAAGTCAAGTCAGTTTTCAATTAATATATCTAATTCTTCTAATGTCTCTTTTGTATTGGATAATGTTAGTAATATGTCATCAGCAAATAGTATTACTTTAGAATTGTATTGTTCATAAACATCTATTCCTTTGATTTTTATATTGTTATGAATTGAATCTGCCAATATTTCAATAGCCAGAGCAAATAGAATCAGTGACATGGGACATCCTTGTTTAGTGCCTTTTGTTATATGTATAGATTCAGACGAAACAGAACCTAACTTGACATATGCTAAATTATTTGTATATATATTCTTTAGGAGATGAACAAAGGATACAGGAAATTCAAATATAATTAGAATTTTAAATAAATAGTCCCAATTTAGGGACTCAAAAGCTTTCTCTATATCTCAGCCAATTATGAGTGTTTCTTTATTTTCTTTCTTCTTTAATAATATAATCTATAAGATAAATTATCCTTTTAATATTGCCATGTGCGCGTCTATGATTTATAAATCCAGTTTGATCATTATTTATTGTTTTGGATAGTGGTATTTTCATTCTGTTGATTAATATTGTCATAAATGTCTTATAGTCATTATTTAATAATGATATAGGTCTATATGAGGTACAGAGGTTTGGGGATTTGTTTTTCTTTAGGATTGGTGTGATTAAGGAATATCTCCAAGAGAGTGGTATTAACACTTTTGACTGAGTTTCTAATAGAGTTTTATGGAAGAGGGATAGTATCTTTGAAGGAAAAAGTTTATATGTTTCCATAATTATGCCATCTATACCTGGAACTTTTTTATTTTTGCCCTATTTTATTGTATCTGTAATTTCTTTGGTACTTGCAGATCTAGTTTTAAATTTTCTGGTATTTTTCTGGTATTTTTTTATATTAAAACATTTTTCAACTAGATTTAATTGATCAATATGCATATTTTCTTTTTAGAAATGTTCAATATAGTGATTTCTATAGGCATCAAGAATGTCACCTATATTCAAGACATTTTTTCCCTTTCTTTTCATGGAAGATACTTTTAATCTTATTAGCTTTTGATTGTATTTTGATTCTTGTGGATAAATTATGTAGATATTTGGGAGAAGTGGCCAAAGTATTGATTTTTAGTTTTTCTAAAGCTAAACTAGTTTTATGTGTTAGAATTTCATTGTATTTATTGTTTAATACTTCTACTTTCTTTTTCATCTCCAAATGATTTTGATTTTTTTCAGCTTTTACTGACAAAAGTTTGGATTGTAGGTCTAATAACTCAGAATCCCATTCTCTGATTTTTTTTTATACCAAGTTAGGGTTTTACTTAATATGTAAGCTTTTAATGAGTCCCATATCATTATTTTATTTATCTCTGTAGTGTAATTAATATCTAGGAAGAACTGTAATTCAGATAATAACCAGGGTTTGAACTCTTTAATTTTAGTTTTATATATATATATATATATATATATATATATATATATATATATATATATATATATATATATATATATATATATATATACTAAAATTCTGGAGTTAAAGATTAATGGTTTGTACCCATTTTGAAGTTTTAGTATCAGTGAATTGTGGTTTGAAAATGGGCAGGGAGTGACTGAGAAATTAATGATTTTAGAGTGTAAGTCATGGACAGCAAATATTTTATCTATTCTAGTTTGGGTACCAAATCTATGATCTTGAGGAAACAAAGATTTATCTTCTTTAAATTTGAAAGTATCTACAAGATGAAATGATTCTACCCACTTGCTTAAAGCTTTTGATACAGCAGATGTACACAGTGGTCTTTTATTTATAGTTTCAGAAATATCAAATATACAGTTAAAATCTCCTCCTAATATTAAATTACCTTTATAATTATTGTAGATGAAATCTAAGTGTTTTTAACAGTTCCTGTTCCAATGCCTGGAAACCAGTATAGATTGGGTCCATATTCTGTTATTATATTTAACTATTACTAATGCCATAAGGCCTTCTTTATCTTCATACTTATACATGATTTCTGGGTTAATCACATTTGTTTTCTATAAAATTGTTACCCCTTTTGTCTGTCTTATAAGTGGTTTACACCAATATCATATATTCCTTAGGAGTCCATTTGTAATTGTCATTTGTTTTGAAATGAGTTTCTTGAAGGAAGACTATTTGTGCTTTGTTCCATTTTAAATACTTCTGTAGATTTGATCTCTTGCTAGGATTGTTTAAGCCAATGGTATTTAAAGATAATAAAGTTAAATCCATCTTAGGTTATTTAGACTATGTACTTTTTGTTTTATTGTGACTATTAAACATGTTCCTCTGATAACTATAAAGTATATGCTTGAGCTTTTAAAGAAAATTATCAGTTTTATACTTTGAGTGTTTACCAATAAAGTAATGTTTTGGTCAGGCATACTAAAAATGTTTTTGTGAAATAAATTTAAACTAATAAATACTAACAAAACTAAGATCCACACTAGCCATGGAATGAAAATCATTCCTAATCTGATGGATAAACCTAAGTCCATCAGATTATCACTCATACCTTGATAATCCAGAACATCTGAGCTCCATAAATTGAATTATCATATGGAGAATATTTGTAATAGGAATAAGCAATATTTATATTATTTTGAACAGATCTAGTGCTATTGTTGATTAGACAGAATTCTAATATAATATAAATGTTTACCTATTGTATAAGCAATTAATATTTACATGAAAGATAGATGATAAGCAATTCAATCATAGTAAAGTAAGATGTATCATATATAAAACTTCAGTAAAAAGTTATTTAACATATTCACCGTTATTGATGAAGTCTTTCAAAATGTATTACTTAATATAAATAGATAGTAATAATTGTTAATGGTAATAATATTTATACCTAATGTTTATAATACAATGCATTTTACTGGATATATCAGAAGTTATATTTCATTGTTTGCCAGCATTTAAGTACTTAAGTAATCACTTTGTTTGTTGCTAACTTACTTAAAACATCAAGTTTGTTTTATGTGAACCTTGATGAAAGTTAGTGCATTTTAATTATCAGTGCATCCCTCTTTCCCCCATTTCTTACACATAAGGATTTTCATATCTGTCATTTCTTATTATAAAATGAGTGACATTATAGGTTAAAAAAAACAGATTCACTTATTGTGATTAATGATTACAAGTTCTCTTTCCATATTCATAAATTGCCATCTTATGACATATACTGAAAGGTTTTACATTTAAATGGCAACATCCTATTTTGTATAAGAGCTTTCTACTATTGTTTAACCAGGATATTCATGACATTTCTAAATCATACTTTAACTGAAGAAGGCATTAGTCTCCATGACAACATTTTTTTTCAAAACACTCTACTGTTACTGCTAGTATATATTATGTTAATTTGTTACATTTGAGTTTGAACTCTGATGAATGGTACCTCATTGAATTAGTTTAATTAATTACTTAAATTATTATAAGTAAAATCAATGAAAAATGAACAAGATAAGTATTCATTGAGTTCAAGTAGGGGAATAAAAACTTCTATGTTTGTATTATATGTTGCTTTGTTTGGCTTATATAATACATTATTTATTTCCCAATAATGTAAATAGTAACCCATCTTGACCTACCTTTGTTTGTGAAGAAATATTGAAATATTTGAACATTCTGAATAAATCATTACTGTTTCTTAGTTGTTTAAGAAACCCTCCTTTTTTAAAATAAAAACAGATGACAAGTGATGTACCATATCAGTTGATACTTTGAGAGATGTAGTTTTAAGAGTTATTTTTTTGGGATAGCTATCTTGGAATCAGGTTTTTGTTTATTTTTTCTAGCATCAGTCCAAGGATTTGTTTCTTTTATTGTTTTAAGAGTAGGGGCCATCCATTCCATTTCTTCTGGGATAGACACTATGTTGTTATTTTTGATGAATATAATAGCTTCTTCTAAGTCATTAAAGGTTCTCATCTCATTGGCAAAAAGTATTTTTATCTTGGCTGGAAAGGCCAGCTGTGTTTTAATGTTGTTTTGTTTTAACAGTTTTATTATTGGCCAGATGTTTTTCCTTTGTTCTAGTATTCTGGAAGAATAATCATTGTCAAACCTTATTAGGCTTTGATTATATTTTAAGGGTGATTTTCTCCAAGCAGATTTTAATATTAGTTCCTTGTCCAGAAATGAAAGAAAATGTATAACTATGAATCTAGGTGGAGTATATGTTGAGTTAGAAGTAGGTTTCCTCAGTGCTCTATGAGCCCTTTCAATTTCAAATGAAAGTCCCTCTTTCAAGTCTAAAAATTCAGGAATCCAGGTTAAGAATGAAGTAATGTCATCTCCTTCAGTGTTTTCAGGCAGACCAAAGATCCTTATGTTGTTTCTCCTTTCCCTGTTTTCTAAGTCATCTATTTTGTTAAGCAACCATGTATTCTTTTTAAGCAGAAATTCTTTTTGGAATTCTTCCTCTTTGAGTCTCCCTTCAATGTCATTTAGAGAAGTCTCTATATTTGTTATTTTTGTATGGTGTTGCTGTAATAGTTCCTTAAGAGTATCAGTCCTGTTTTTGTGAATTTAATTTGAGGTTTTCTAAGTCATATTTAAAGCCAAAGATACTTTCTGTAAGGTAGATGTCATCAATTGCGGTTCTTTTTTCAAATCAGCATCTGGATGTCAATTCCCTGAGTTGTTTATATTCAGTGACTCAATATATCTCCAAGTTACTTGACAGGAAAATATTTATCGCCACCAAAATTGATATTTATGTAGTTTAGTAGTTTATCTATAGATTTCTGATGTTTTAAACTTGAAAATAATAACATTTTCCTATATTATTATATTAGTTCATGGAGCTCTCAAAATTCATTGCTCTCAGTTGGCCATCTAGGCTCCATCCCTGATGATATGGCTTTTGATACACAGGTAAGGGTGATGCGCGATGACCTCCTAAAACATGGTTATGGACACGATGAAATAAGTAAAGCATTAGATGAAGTTAGACAGCCCCATAGTGATATTATGTGTCCATACTTTAACTGTGATGAATTGGTAGAGAGTGATGTTATGGTAGTATGTGACACTTGTCTTCCTTATATCATGGCCTTTATGAGTAGTAGTAAATCTATTTTAAATATTATAAAAGACAAGTGGTTGATCTTGTTAACATCACCTGAAATTGAAAAAAATTGTAGGTCCATCTCCTAGGATAGTGTTTAAGAATAAGTTTAATTTGAAAAGACAGCTATGTAAAAGATTGCCAAATTCAACAACACAAGATATGAGGGATGTAAGTTTAACTGTAATAAGAGGCACTTTTCTATATGTGAATTGCATTTATTGCCAATATATTGATGCTATGACTTGTTTTATACATTCAGTCATAGCTCTCAACCTTCCATCGCCACAATGAGGAACACTCGCCTTCATAATGTGGAACAAATGGGCAAAATGTGGAACACATACTAATGGCGTACTAACAACTTCAACTAGGAATGTCATAGGATGGTTAAAATATGCTGGTTTTACTTATAAAGAAGATCCTTTAATGAATTAATATGAATAATTTCAATTTACCATTGATTTCACTTAAATAAATTCCTAACACTGAATGTGACGGACTCTTTCAATGTGGAACTTTGAGGAATTTCGAGGAACATGAACTTTTTAAGACCCCAAATGAGGTACGTTCCTCGTAATGAGGTACACTTGAGAGGTATGCATTCAGTAATCAGTTATAAACATGATTTTTTTTTATCATGCTGATTGTGATAGAAGGAATTTAGTATATATAGTCAAGTGTACTGCTTGTACATCATTTTATGTAGGGAAAACTAATAGAAGGCTATGTGACAGGATAAACGGCATATATGTGATATTAGAAACCTGAATACTAGTAATGCTTTAGCTAAACATGTTTCATTGAATAATATTTCTCATGGTTTTAATTTCTGGGTTTCACAATTACTTGTAGGTGGCATTAGGAGGGGTGATATTGTAAATAGAAAAGAAGTATCTAAATATGAATGGATTAGTATACTAAACACAATAAATACGCCTGAAATAAATAAATCCTGTCCCCTTAAACCTGTTTTAAAACAAAGGAGCTTGCATCATTAATTATATAATTATATGATCAATGTTGATCTAAAATAATTAATTACTTTATATAAGGAGTGTATTTTGGAGCTTTTTAAAATTACTTGATAAAGCATTTGTACATGAAGGCTTGCATTTATTTATTAAAGCCTATTCGTGTTGTGAACTATTCTGTTTACACTGTTTTATTGATTTTGTTTGAACAGTTACTGTTTCCTGAGAAGTATTTTATTAGCTAATAATCCTGTCACCAGAGCATTTTATATCAGATGAAACATTTGACAGTTAGCAAAATAGAAGAAATAGCTAGAAGGAATGAGGTTGAACTGAACAATTACTCCTGGCATTAACATTCTGTTTCAAAGGTCATCAGAACATGCGCACACTGCTGAGATCCACACTAATGCACGCCAGTCTATTATCCACACGAGATTGTAGATTGTACCCTGAATGTTATATTGTTATGATGTTGGTATTCTGGATCTGGGAGTGTGTTGCAATGCCTTAGTATATATTTTTTTCTCATCTGAAACTAGCTAACTCCTAATCAATCAGGGAGAAAATACACTGAAAGATATGGACCTCCATTCCAAATAAGTTTATTCTAATATATCCATAGATACTTGTTAGGCTACTGATCTGTGCTGATATTAAGAAGTCTAGCCTTGCATTTCCATGGTAATTTTTAGCCTTTATATTTTGTATGTGAGCAACCCAGAGGTGGGCAGAACAAGGAAGTGTTGGGATATTTACTTGTTGCCCCTATCCATGAGGGACACAGGTGTTACATCACAGGTACATTTGCGGTTTCTTCTGCATATGCCGTAGCATATGACTTATAACTAATGTCATGGTATGCTTTCTATGTTACATGTGCATTTTTCTTTTTCTGTTTCATGATATCTGCACTATTCATTTTGCAATTATAATTGCTTACTTCCCCCAGTAATTAGCTGCATTTGTTAAATACAAGAGTATTTTGTGGCCATTACAGTTTCAGAAACTGAATTACATGTACAGTACTGATACAGCCATTTCAAGGGAGTCTGTAAAGGGCTACTGCTCAGGCAATGAATGAAAAAGAGAGTAAAAAGGATAATAGCTTACAATAGCAATAAAAGAACCTTCATGGTTGGGTTCTGCCCTCTAATTGATGTGTGCCTTATCTGCTAAGTGCCTCTGGCTTTACCTTGGCAGGCTTAACTCAACAGCAGATCAATTATCAGATGGCAGAAACTTCAATTCACTTCTCTTGCTTAAATGAGATCAGGTAGTAAGATAGCAGCAGTCATGCGTAAGGAACACCACCAGGCAGACAAGAGAATCCTACATCCTCAGTACTGGAAGCTCCAGTCTCTTATTTAAAGATATTTTTATCTGAATAAAAAGGAGAGGGCTCATTGCCACAAGATACTGTAGGCATCCTTAATTCGGGCATGCCTCATGCTTCTTTAACTAGGAGTCATGAATGGAAGATACTCCATTATCATGTAAAAATTATTATACCATATAAATTAAGAGACTCTGGTTCATATAACACTGACTCCACTATTACAGTGTGTGGTCTTGAGACTGTCAGTTACTAAACTTGTTCTTTAGTCCATCCCAGTATGTGAAGATAGCAGTCCAGCTGAAAGTAAAGAGCTGTATTCCATGCATTAACTTAACCACACCTTTCACCTCAGACTGCATCCCTGAAAGTGAAGTACAGAATAGGTAAAGAATGCAGCAACATTATTAAAAGCAAACAGCATGTAGGAGGCATAGTACTGAAACAAATATGTATCTGCAGTTTGATTCAAGCAGATTATTTTTTACTATAAAATGGCCCACCTTTCTAATGAAGTCCAGCTGACATAATTAGAAGTAGATATTTTTATTTATTAAGTTAGTCTTGCTTTCGATCGTTAGATTATATTAGGAAGGTTAAATAAGATAAAAACAAGCAGATTTCAGCAAATATTCACAAGCACTCCAAACGTCCGCTGACAGTGAGTTGTAGCTACTGCCTCATATGCTTTGTTAGAATGAGGGATGCAGGTTCTGTTCTAGTGATGAAAAAAAGGCTGTGAACCAAACAAGCATGAATGTTGTTGCTTTGCTTGCAGAGATGAAACCACATAAGAGCTGAGTTTGTTCAGTGCTCAGCTGCTCTAGAGATGTGAACTTGCTTGTACTCTACTTCCACTGCTCACATGAAGCTACAAATGTGTTTCTGCTGCATTCGTTCTGTAGGCTATGCAAATAACACACCTCCAGACAGGTTTACTGAGTAGAGAATTACAATTTTTTTGCTTGAAAGACAAGAATATGATATAATTCTATGTATTTTGTAATCTACAATGACACTGATGCTTGGTCACAACGTTGGCAATAAGCAGCATATCCATCTATACTGTGGTAAAAATGATTCTACTATGAGAAACTGGCATCTGATTCCTTCTATCTGAATAGCAGGAACATAACACAAAAAAGCTGTTACTTAAATACAAAGTAATGGAATAGCTCAAAGTAATTGTTTTTGGAGGGATAAGTCTCTGCAACTCACCCCCCCCCCTTAACTTATATTTACCAGCTCAGTGATCATGTAACATTTGGAAAAAGGAGAAAAGTTTTAAAAAATAGTGCACTGGGGTCTCAAGCACAGAGTGCTCTTACTCTCGCAGGAGCAATTAAGTACATTTTGCACTACTGTCTGGTATGAAAAGACAGTGTTACCAGTAAAAAGGATAGGCTCTACAAATAAGAAGCTGCAAGACTACAGCCTGCTAAAAGCTATCATTAGTGCCTTCATCTTTAAAATATGGATTAATGAAGTGAGTCCCTAGGTCAACAGAAACTTCAGTTTTCTTAGAGGCTGTGAAGAATGAGCAGCGGTGGGAATCAGGGAGCCTGAGCAGTTTTTCCTCAGGGGACTGCATCAAGGCCATAGGGGTCAATACTGAAGTCTGGCATTTTGTCTTATATTTGGCATAGCAGGTCTTTATATTCTCTGGTTTCTGACTGATTCACCCCTACTGGGTGGTGTGACGACCGTGCCCTGGCCCAGAAATCAAGGAGCCTCAATTCTCACCACTAACACCAGGGAGGTCGTCTCCTAGAGGAGGAAAGGATAACTAATTTTAACAAATGTCTTTTTACAGCAGTATAATCAAAACAGTCAGTGTCATGCATTTTTGCTAAAGAAGTTACAGCTTTACCAAGGAGTAAGGGGGTCAGGAACCGTACCCAGAACCTTTGGTCAACTTCATACTGTTTACATACCCGCTCAGACATATGAATGAAGCTATCAAAATTATCCCCCTTTTTAAAATGTGGAAGAAATTTACTGATCTATTGTGCTTCTGGGGTCCGGTTACTCCCTTCCCCATTACCTCCATGACTCTGGTGAAGAGTCAGCATTTCCCTCTCTTGCTTTCTCTGCCGTTCATGTTCTTCAGCTTCTAGGCTCCTCATTCCCTCGGGTGCTTCTAGTTCCATACACCTGGTCTGCAACTCAAATCTCTTCAGCTCCAGCTGGATTTTTAAGTCCACTGCAAAAAGGTTGAGCTGTCCATTCTCTGAGGATATTGTATCTCCACTGTCAGTCTGATTATCCTCCAGGCTGCTGTTTTCTGAAGCAGCTGTAACCAAGGTTGCAATCAGGTCTGCCTTAATCAGGTTTCCATGCACCAGCCCCCTAGCCTGGCACATCTCTGCCAGCTGGCTCCTTGTCAGCTTTCCATACTCTTCTGCTGACATGCTGCCTGCTCACCCTGACTAACACTAAGCAAACAAAAGAAATAAACAATTGTGATCTGAACTCTTGGTATACAATGCGTAGCTGTTTTAGAGTACAAAACACTTTTAGAGATCACTGTACATAAGCTACAGGAATTCGCTCTACCCACACCACTACAAGCCAATTAGTATGTGAAGTAGATCCCACCACTGCCAAACACTTGTGACAACCGTGCCCTGGCCCAGCAATCAAGGAGCCTCAGTCCTCACCACTAACATCAGGGAGGTCATCTCCTAGAGGAAGAAAGGATAACTAATACACACAGTAAAGTACAATTTCCCTTAAGTGCACACAGAGATCACAGTCAGTCTGGGGCTGGCTGCTCCCTTGCTCTCCAGGTCCCCAATAAGACTCCCCACTGGCACAGCTATAGGGTCCAGGTCTCAGCCTAATGGGGCAAGCTAGGACCTCCAGTACCCTCTCTGTCCAACCAGCGCTTCGTGTCCCTGCCCAAATAGCTGACACAACACACACACACCTTGAGATAAGTATACACTTTACAGACTCTCCTGGGAAAGGCTGACACAGATTTTCCAGCTGTGCCCCTTTACCCAGACTATACAGTAGTAATTACTGCCACCACCCAGTTAGTAATATCAGCTACTAAAAGGCCCTGATGAAGCACAATTTGTTTGTGTGAAAGCGCTCGTTCCTGTTCTACTTTTTATAATAAATGCTACTTGGATTATATCGTGGTGGTTTCAAGCAATTTCTTCACTACTAAAAGGCCCTTAAAAGGGTTTATATTAATATCCAATGGTAATGCGACTATACAGTCTAAGGCTTATTGGAAGGGCTTAGACAGTAAACTCTATAAATATATAATGTACTCTAAAGCATACTTCATCTCTACACAAACCAGCCATGGGTAGAAGGTTTTAAAAATATTTAATAATAAATAATTAAAACACAAGACAAAACTACTACACCACAGAGATATCTAAGAGTTCACAGATCACACAGAAACTTAAAATAATATTGTAGGAAAGATCTGATTACACAGAAAAATACTTAATCTAACTTTCTAATCTGTAGCTAATCTTAGAGAAGACACATTGCTACAATCCTACTTACATACATAAAGAGTGTAGGCAGTGCTGGAAAATTAGATGTCCAGATCAAAATGCTCTTGGTCTCTTGTGAGAAATAGTATTTAAACATTACTAACAAACATGTCTCTAAGGCCCTCCCAAAATTACATTTTTGACACTTAAGGTTTTCCCAGTATTCATATTGCATAATTTTAACACCTTGTCTGAGTTCTCAGGCCACAAACTGCATTATTTATCAATCTAACACCTCCTCAGAAACTTACAATGATACAAGACATTTCACATGTATATGCTAACAGTAACTAAAGCAATAAAAGCACCTTCCACATCTAAATTCTGGTCATAAACTTTAGCCTTAAAACAATGGGCATGAAATCTTTATCCAGCCGCCCTTGGGCCAAATTCTAACATGAAAGGATACAACATGCTTCACTGGGCCAGTAGAGTGCAATGTTGTCACATATTTTGCAGTTCCACATTTCACAGTGTTTTCCTACATTTAAAAACACAAACCTGTATTTTACATTTATTTATACAGTTGATAGAATTATATATTAAATTCTATTTGACTAGGCTGGCAGCCTTCGCCCATCTGTCCCCAGTCATCACAGGTGGGTTCAGTTATAAGGATCCAAAGCACACAGGTCTATCATTGGATACATCTGTCATGATTTATTTATCTATATTAGTGTGCACAAGTGTCCACATTTTGAAAATAATTAAATCACTGTTTTTCATACACCAGACTCATGCAGGAAAATCATTTTATTGTTAGTAGTAAACAGAGAAAGTAGAAATTAGGTAGAATTTTTCAGTATTTAGAAGTACTTTATAGCTATTATTGCTTAAAATGTTCTACAAAGGTATTTTATACTTTTCACAGCTTAAGGAAGTAATAGGAATCTTATACTAGTCATCACTTCTAAATATGCTGTGCTTTGTATAGGTAACCTCCAGTCTTGGAATGAATAATACTTTTTTCAAACATGTACATTTATGCCTTTTTTGACATAAGCTGATTCTAGTAGATTATGGTAGTGCCCTCTATGGAGAGTTTCAGCAAATCCTCAATTATATTATTCCAAAAACCTTAAGATTAATTCCAAAAAAAATTATTTCAATTGTTTCCTGAGATCACTGGTCAAACTTACAGTAGAGGGCATTTTACTCCTGTCACATCTGGGAAACTTCACCTTAACAGTGAGAAAGCTAAATAGCCTTTTGCGAAACCAATATGCAGCAAAGGATCTATGTCACATAATCGAAAGTTCGCGTACACGAAACTCACTTTGTTGAGATGAAAACACTGAACATTCAATTAAGCAAATTTTTCAGATCAGTGTGAATTTTATACACAGGGAATAAAAGCAGTTGGCCAACATTCAACCTTCAAACACACAGCAGTATGTCAGGGCTGCACCCCCCACATTCCAATGTGGGGGGCTGTGCCCCTTTCACACCCCTTAACTGTATATACTAACTCTGAGATCATACTACAGTGGGAAAAGGGGAAATTTCCCCATGTTGGCCAGCTGCCTTCACTCCCTGTGTAAAACTTCACTGATTTTCCCATTTGCTTAACTGAAAATTCTGTGGTTTTGTCTCGATGAAGTGAATTTCGTGTAAGTGAACTTTCGATTATCTGAAGTAGACCTGCATCAAGCCCATTTTCAGGCTACTTGGCTGCCATTGTTGCAGCACCATGTTGGCACTGTAGCTAGTGTTGGCATTTCACATTTCTAGAACCTGAGATTCAGTGTCAACGTCAGGTTTACATGTTGCTGTCATGTCAGCTGGGGAGTGTCTCCAGAAAACTCAGGTTATCTTTATGTTCAAATGTCTAAAGACAAAAAAAATTTGTCCTATTCAGACTGTATTACAAATTAACTCACCTGCTCTTCTCCCTTTTTATTTATTTATTTTGTTTGTTTACTGGGTAATATCCGAGTGGGCATGAGGCCCATTTTCAGTGGAGGCCTGGGGAAAAAAACTCCATACATACAAATAGACAGTATTAAACAATCAAACTGAACACGTATTAATCAACAATGTACAAATCAAGTCAGTAAAGAAATTACTGATATATAACAATAATTACAAATAATTAACAAATTTAACAAAAAATGGCACAGTTAGTGATAAAAATTGGTTGCATGAGTTAACAGTGAGAACAGTGTGATACAGTAATTGCAAGATAGAGAAATGCAGACTACATAACAGCTAAAGACAAAGTAGTATATGTGTATACATTGCTAACTGAAACTGAGTGTAGTTTTAGCAAAAGATGCATTTTACAATATTTGTACTTCATTCTGGAATAAACTCCCATGTATTACAAATCATAGTGGGTAAATACAACTTTCCTTCCTGGCCAAACTTACCACTGTAATTTATCAAATGATGTAATTGGCTTGCTGCCTCAAAGAGTACTTCACTACTCGTCAATATAGTTATGATTAACATTGTAAAGCAGGGCTACTGTTAACTGCTAAGGGCGAAACTATCTACAGAAAACAGTCTTACAAGCTCAGAAAACAGCCCAGTGAGGGAGTAACAAAAGTTAGGCCATGATTTTCCAGACTATAAGATGGCATGGCAACAGCTTCATGTCACTGCCTCTGTAATGATATTAGAAATCACTTTTCTGTGAATGCACAACAGGGTTGAAAGAGCAATTGAACAAAAAACAATGCATGTAAATGCTGCAGAGATAATATATGAAAGAACTATGCCAAGAGCCAGAGAAACAGCTCAAAGTTAAAGTTTTAACAATTAAGCATCAGGTCATAAAGATGTATAATGAATATTGTAAATATGTATGTTTGTTTAGAAAATGATACTAGATAGTTGCTTATGATAAAGAAATGTTGTGTGATTTTGGAAATTTTGCTCATTGCAACCTTAGTACATTGTAATGTAACTGTGGAGCATTCTAGCCCATCTTGCTTTGTAGCCTTGTTGCATTGAGACACGTTGATATCCAGTCAGGAATGAAAAGGGGTCTGCTGACCTGCTCATCTACCCAGCTTTATGCACACACATACTCAAATATGTATATATATATAAATATATATATATATATATATATATATATATATATATATATATATATATATACACGGACCTAAGGATTTTCATTGAATAACCCAAATATCATTGTTTACAACGTTAACCTACATGCACTAAGAACAGCCTCAGTGCATGAAAAATTAAAATATAAAAATTATGTAAAGAATGTTTTTTACAGGGGGGTAAGAAGCCCACCTACTTTCCCCATGTGGAGGGCTGTGCCTCCACTGCTAACTGTGTATACTAACTTTGAGATTTCACAATATCAATGAAAGTGCATATTTCACTACCCTGAATATTGTGTGATCTTGCACACCTGCCAAACATCTGTTTAGTTGACCGAATTTAGTCTATTAAACAGATGTTGACTGATATAAAGATGACACTATTAAGGTCATCCATCCATATCTATATCTATCTATATATCTATCTATATATATATATATATATATATATATATATATATATATGTAGATATATGCATATTTATCTCTCTCTCTCTCTCTACATATATATATATATATATATATATATATATATATATATATATATATATATATATATATATATCCAAAACAACAATACCACACAAAGATAATATTATTAATACAAACCCAAAAGGAAGGCAAGTACAGCTGAAGGTGCACGTAGCAATATAAACCTCGTTGACTCCAAAAGCTTATAAAAAACTGGTTTATTGGAAACAGTAGATGTAAGCGCTTTCGCGGAGTTCACCTCCGCTTCATCAGACATACTAACGATTCAACAGCAAGAAATAAATATAATACATCAATTAACTAATCAACCAATGAAAGCTATTCTAAAATTTTTTTAAAACTATCCACCATAAAAGCGCACATCATATTAAAAACACAATGTAATGTGTAAAACACAAACAACTTGAATTGAAACACACTATCTAATACAATTAATCTAGTAACTAAACTAATAATGATTTAAAAGATGTAATATATTATATACTATGACTATATTAACAAGTACAATGTAACAGAGATCTAATCATGATAAAGTAAACAATATGCTAAACTAACATGAGTGAAACTATCTCTCTGAATATTGGAGAAAACATGTAAATAATAGTACAATCCTCTCTCTCTAGCCTAAACACAATACTGACAACGTAGTTGGATATCTATACTAAAAAAGGGGGCATTAACCATATTTAAGATTGTGAAACTGGCAATACGCATAAAGTTAACATAATCTCCTACCTTTGAGCATAGGTTTGATGCTAACATGTTCATTAAGTCCATATCCCCGATGTGAACCTAGTCTCAGGATCCATCTTGTTTCAGCTTGTTCAGTTAGGTTAGTAATGTCTCCTAACCTAATGTTAGGGCACTGTATGTGTAATACTTGAAAATAAAACTTGTGATCTTCACCTTCATTTAAAATATGTTTAGCAATAGCGCTATAGTCTTGACCCCTGGCTACACAGTAAAAGTGATCCCTAATACGTTCTCTGAGGGTTCTATTACTCTTACCTATGTAGAACTTAAAGCACTTTTTGCAATGAGCAACATACACTATGTTCTGGGTACGACATGTACTATTATTTTTCAATTCCCATAAGCGTCCCGTGTTGGGGTCTCTAAAAAATCGTGACTCATCCACATAAACACATTGTGGACATGACCCACATCTCTTAGTCCCCCAGAATGGAAAATCAATTTCTATAGACATACCACTAATATTTTGATAACAAAGCTGTTGCTGTAAATTCTTCATGTTGCTAAAAACAAAACTAGGTTTATCACCCACTAATGCCCTTGTTTCATTGTCAACTGTCAAAATATTCCAGTTGTCAATAATCACTCTCTTAAAACTATTGATGTTTGATCCATACGGAACAATAATGCCCACATTATTATAAGATCTATTGTGTTTGACCTCTCCATATCCTACACTGTTACTTGAAAAATAAGGTCTGGCCCTAGTATTACGTTCTGCTAAAACTTCCAATATTTTGGAATCTATTAAATATTCATCATATCCCCTTGCCAAAAAATAATGTTTAAGGTTGATTAACTCTTCATTTAACAAGGAGTCATTGCTACAAAGTCTACAAACTCTAAAAACCTGTCCTTTGACAATGTTTGCAAATGTCGATGGCTTGTGCATACTATCAACATGCAAGAAGGAAGCTCTATAGCAATCCTTCCTGTTAACCGTAGTGTGGTAGTATCCATTCAATTTAATAATCATCACATCTAAAAACTTGATTCTATCTATAGACTGTTCTATGGAAAATTTTAGAAATGAACTACTAATATTAATCTGTTCATAAAATGTTATTAGTGATGCCTCGTTGCCATGCCATACGAAAAACAAGTCGTCTACAAAACGTCTATAGCATAGGACTTGTTTGCACTTAACAACATTTTCTTGTTCTCATGCTACCATAACTAAATTAGCGTAGGCATTTGCGCAACTGGTACCCATCGCAATACCACTCTTTTGTACATAATAATCATCACCAAACAAAAAGACATTATTTTCCAATACCAACTCAAGTAATAAACAAATGAAATCTACCCTACAGGCATTCATCCATTCACACTTTAACAACAAGTCTCTAACCATCATTATTCCAATGTCATTCGGAATGCACGTAAATAATGATTCGACGTCCATTGTAGTGAGGATATACTCCTCTGTCATGTCCAAACCATTGAAAACATCATACAAACCAGATAGAAAGTGTCTCGTATTGATTAATACATAGTCATATTGTTTCAAAACTTGCTTGAGTTCTGAGTCCAAAAAGATGGAGATGGGTTCAGTAGACCACCCAGCGCCAGACACGATAGGTCTGAATGGTGGGTGGTAAGCATCTTTGTGGATTTTAGGTAGACCATACAACTTCGGTATCAAAGGGTGTTCAACCTTGAAAAATTCCAGCAAATCATCAGTCATTAAACCAAGGGACTTACAATCAAGCAAGGTATTGTTAATGTTTTCCATAATAGAATAAACCTCATTAAACTGTATTCTGGCATAAGCATCTCCCAGTAACATACCCTTCATACTGTTTAAATAAAAGGCTGTATCCATAACCACCGTCGGACCCCCCCTGTCAGCAGGTCGTATCACTATATCCTTGTTGTGTCTTAGCTCTACTAGAGCCTGCCTCTCAGAAATAGTCAAATTATCGGTCAGCTTACAATCCAATTTCTCAGGCCCTACATAAAGTGATTTCTCAATTGCTTTCACAAACAATTCGACATTAGGGGGTGCATGTGGTACATAATCACTCTTACGTTTAAATGTACAAGCCTTATTTATATTCTCCTTACCAAACAACAAATTCAAAGTAACTTTCCTCGCAAAAAGTTTGGTCGCCACTAAAGTTTCGCTAATGTCCGTTTCCATGCTAGGAACGAACTTCATCCCTTTATTTAGCAGCTTAATTTCACTCTCATTTAACACATAACCTGAGAGGTTCCATACTAAGTTGTATGGTTCCATAGTTTCTTCAAAGTACATACCTGTTGACCTAAAGGTTGGTCTTTCTTTCTGGAGTGTTTTTGGTCGTCTATATCCAGAGACCTCTTTCTTCCTTGTCTTATAGGGAGCGGTGCTAAAGGGAAACTCTCACCAACTGGCCTTTCTATTGGCATTTTTCTTCTGACATCCAAGCCCAAATCCAAAGATTTTCCGTTGGCTACTCGTTTTTCCACACCAGTTATGGTTTCTGCTGGTGTCGTGTATACCGAAGGCGGCCCTTCCGGTGACTGAAAAGATGTTGCTGGTATGTTAACATTATTAAGGGACAATTCTCTGTTGTCCAGTGGTTGTACTCTGACTTCTACAGATCCCATAGACGGTTGTTCACCTTGCACTTTCTTCTTCTCTTCATTGCTCGTAACCGATTTTCTCTGCCAACGTCTCGTTGTCCTCACATTGCCCATAACAGCATCTCGCGAGGGTTCACGTGCATCAGTGGAATTTTTCGGCCACACAAACACATTATTATGTTTAAAATCCTGCAAGTCTCTGATAAGTTTATGTCTTTTAATTCCAAGTAGGTTATTTTCATATCTCTGCACTCGATCTATTATTTCATGCAAAAATAAATCAGTTTGTTTGTGGCCGTAAATGTTATTTAATTCATTCTGTTGCTCAATAATTAAGTCACGCAGTGAGAATTCTTCCGGATGAAAAATTTCAAGTAATAGCTGCATATAGGCTTGACTAGCCCCTATATTGATTTGCTGCCACTTAACTAAAGGTTCCGGGTATAAATTGCCATATGTAGGCATATTTAGGATCCGAAGACCCCTAGGTATCACCTTGTGTTGTAAACTAGCTTCAAGGTGATACCTCTGACACGCCAAACGCTTATATTTATAAATGTTGTTTTCGATATCTTTCTTTAAAGTTCTTATTAGTTTCTCACTGGTTTCTTCCATGACTGACACAGGTATCGAATCATTTACACTCATTTGCAACAATGGATTTAAATCAGTAACAAGAAAGTTCCGCATTCAGTTATATGAATCACCGTTAGGTGTTTTAGCAGTATCCTGTCTTGCTTTTTCCATCATACTTTTGCCCACGAAGAGTATATCCAAAACAATAATATCACACAAAGATAATATTATCAACACAAACCCAAAAGGAAGGCAAGTACAGCTGAAGGTGCACGTAGCAATATAAACCTCGTTGACTCCAAAAGCTTATAAAAAACTGGTTTATTGGAAACAGTAGATGTAAGCACTTTCGCGGAGTTCACCTCCGCTTCATCAGACATACTAACGGTTCAACAGCAAGAAATAAATATAATACATCAATTAACTAATCAACCAATGAAAGCTATTCTAAAATTATTTTAAAACTATCCACCATAAAAGCGCACATCATATTAAAACACAATGTAATGTGTAAAACACAAACAACTTGAATTGAAACGCACTAATACAATTAATCTAATAACTAAACTAATAATGATTTAAAAGACGTAATATATTATATACTATGACTATATTAACAAGTACAATGTAACAGAGATATGATGTGCGCTTTTATGGTGGATAGTTTTAAAAAAATTTTAGAATAGCTTTCATTGGTTGATTAGTTAATTGATGTATTATATTTATTTCTTGCTGTTGAACTGTTAGTATGTTTGATGAAGTGGAGGTGAACTCCGCGAAAGCGCTTACATCTACTGTTTCCAATAAACCAGTTTTTTATAAGCTTTTGGAGTCAACGAGGTTTATATTGCTACGTGCACCTTCAGCTGTACTTGCCTTCCTTTTGGGTTTGTGTTAATAATATATATATATATATATATATATATATATATATATATATATATATATATCCATCCATTCACAATCACTTTTTCCCATTTTTGCACATGGGGTCAAGGTGTCACTTCAATAATTATATAGAGCCAAGGTTTACATGGCAGGTGACTAGCCCTGCCATGGTAGGATTTCCACACCACACACTCACACCTATGGCCAACTTAGAGTGTCAAATCCACCTGCTGCATGTATAAAATTATTCATAAGTATTCAAACACTCAAATAGACATATATATATATATATATATATATATAGAGAGAGAGAGAGAGGGGGAGGGAGGGGAGGGAGAGAGAGCAAGAGTGAAAGAGATATATCTATCTCAAGATTACTGAAAGTTAATGAATGATGTCTGATTCTAACATGCTGGAAGGTTATGTGTCATGTAGCTGTCATGTTTTGCTATTGTTATTTATTTTTAGTATTATATTTCCTGTTCCTGTATTAGCCTCCCTTAGCTGTGTTCTCCGGACATTCCCCTTATATGTTGACTATTTCCCCATTCCCAGTTCCCCAGTATTACTACTATCCCTTGACCACATGTTCTTCTATTTACAATGTTAGTATGTGACAGCAGCTCACTCAGCTTTTCTGTTCACATCTACAGAGTGTTTCTCCTTTCACCACTGGTAAACAACTATTTAGTTGGTATTTTAAGTAAGGGGGTGTGGTAAGCCCTCCCCCTTAAACAACTGTTATAGTGTTGTGTGGAAGGGTATTTAGAGGAGCTACTTAGTCAATTGTTCCCAATCAACCAGTAGAACTTTTTGTAGTTTGCCTTGATTCATAAGGAACCATCCCAGGTATAGACTTTCAAACAGAAATGGATCATACATTGCTGTATAAACCAGACAGATGTCAAATCTAAATAATCTATCAGAATAAGAGTTTAATGGCAATTCTTGAAACCATTCTGAGCAGTGTGGATTTTCCAAATAAATGATTTTTTTCTGATAAGAAATCATAAATTTTCAACTTCTTCAAGTGGCTAGTTCAGAAGCTGCAAAATGCAACATTGTATTTAAAATGGCTGAGATCAGTTGAGATATAAAGCGGTATTATGTTCAGTATTGAATGACTAGACTAACCCTTTAGAATTAGGTGGGCTACAGAAGATGCTTTTCTGACTCTGGTAGATATGAACTGGTTGTAGTTTAAATTGTTGCCTGCCACTGTTTCAAGATCTTTAATGATGCTACTCTTTTTATGATATAACCATTTATTGTATAATGACAACCAATGATATTTGTGACAGCTTTTATGATGCTACATTTGGTGACATTAAAGGTGAGGGCATTACTGCTATAGCAGGTGACAATTTGTTGTAGCTCATCTTGGAGATATGTTGGCACCTTTTGTTGAACAGATTATGTCACCCACCTTTCAATCATCAACACATTTGGTTATGCAGATCACATTTCTCATTTTTATATACGAGAATAAACCAATAAAGAGAGGCTCCTGTAGAGAGCCTTGGGGGCATTCCTGTCAGGATGGACAAGTGACCTCAATGCTTTAACTTATTTTGTCATGGTGCTTACTGATTTCTTTAGCTATTGAGTGTGGTGATTTTCATTTTTCAATTATTTCCTTAGGTGGGAAAAGTTAAATTCCTTAACAAGATGATGATATGTGGCATGCGCTATTAACCCATCATTAGATGCTGCTGTTACCTCTTCAAAAAGTACCACAAGCCAGGATATTCCCTTTACAAATGCATACCATTCCTCTAACAGAATAGGATTTATTTCATCATTCTGCTCCAGATGCTGGGTATAAATATGTGTGGGCTTTATATGACCCTTCCATTTATGAACAGGTACCCCTGTGGCCTCCCTCAATAGCTCATGGGCATGTCAGTATGGTAGCATATGGAATAATTGTGTTTAACATATGCAGTCATTTTCCTTAACATGATTACTTTGGATTTAGTAAGATTTTTTCATTGACTTTGCATAGGAAATCACCCTGTATGTGTTAATTTCAAAGAATGGGTAATTAAGGTATTATCTCTGTTATGTAATTGTATTTTAGAGAATGACAGAGTAGCTGAATGATCTGCAGGTATGAAGCCAAAAAAAAAAAAAAAAAAAAACACAATTTGGAGAGCAAGACAAGGAATATGCTTGGAGAGCAAACCTTTCAATAGTTTTTGGCAGGATGATCCTAGAGGGGAGACATGGTTGGTAGAAAGGGTAAGATTTCTGCCTCACAGACACAAAATATAACATTTGAGCCTGACCTTTGGTCACTGTCTGTGTGGATTTTGCATGTTCTGCATAGGGTTCTTCTCGCCTCAAAAAAGAAAAAGCTAGGTGTTTCCACCTGAAAGAAGGAAAATACTAGGCTTAAACTCAACCTTCCCAGTTCCTATGTGAAGCTGAGAGGCATGCTAACAAAGTGCATCCAAAAGAGAATGCAGTCTTGGGCAGCAGCACAGGTTATATATGGTGCCTATTAAGGGAAGGCTTGTATAGCTCAACCACTTCAGGCATTATCTGTGGTGCACAGTATCCTCTAGATGGGATAAAGTGTTCCACAGACTGTGCACCATCTCAAGGCTAACAATTTAACTTCTAGATGGGATAACATGGTGCGCAGACTGTGCAGTATGTCAAGGCTATCAATTTATCCTGCAGATGCGGTAACATGGTCCTCAGACTGTGCACAGTGTCAAGGCTAACAATTTATCCTCTAGATGGGGTAACATGGTCCGCAGACTGTGCACCATGTCAAGGCTAACATCTTACCCTCTAGATGGGATAATGTGGTTCACAGACTATATACCATGTCAAGGCTAATAACTTATCCTCTCACTGAGATAATGTTAGCCCGCAGACTGTGCACCGTGTCAAGGTTAATGACTTATCCTGTAGATGGGGTAACACGGTCTGTAGACTGTGCACCATGTCAAGGCTAACAACTTATCAACTCACTGAGATAATGTTAGCCCGCAGACTGTGCACCGTGTCAAGGTTAATGACTTATCCTCTGGATGGGATAAAGTTAGCCCGCAGACCGTGCACCGTGTCAAGGTTAACGACTTATCCTCTGGATGGGATAAAGTTAGCCCGCAGACCATGCACCGTGTCAAGGTTAACGACTTATCCTCTGGATGGGATAATGTTAGCCCACAGACTGTGCACCGTGTCAAGGTTAACGACTTATCCTCTGGATGGGATAAAGTTAGCCCGCAGACCGTGCACCGTGTCAAGGTTAACGACTTATCCTCTGGATGGGATAAAGTTAGCCCGCAGACCATGCACCGTGTCAAGGTTAATGACTTATCCTCTGGATGGGATAATGTTAGCCCACAGACTGTGCACTGTGTCAAGGTTAACGACCTATCCTCTGGATGGGATAATGTTAGCCCGCAGACTGTGCACCGTGTCAAGGTTAACGACCTATCCTCCGGATGGGATAATGTTAGCCCACAGACTGTCCACCATGTCAAGGCTAACAACTTATCCTGTAGATGGGGTAACATGGTCTGTAGACTGTGCACCATGTCAAGGCTAACAACTTATCCTCTAGATGGGATAATGTTAGCCCGCAAACTGTGGCTAACAACTTGATGATGTAAAAATTGGCTGTAGGTGATTTGGTTATGTCTACTAATGTTTCCAAAATTGGCAGGGTTATTTGCTGGTATTATGTGGGTTGAGGACCCAGCCTACTCCAGACCCATGATAATAATAAGAATGGCCTATGTGCCCTCTACTGGGAAGTATGTGCCCAGTATAAAACCCTACATCCCTAAATGAATAATTCACTGGCTGACTGGTGCCCATCCTGCCAAAAATTAACCGAAGATCACTACACTGTCAGGTTCGCTGATAGGATGCTGCTGAGAGGCGGATGACATGATTGTAAAAATGAGACTGGAAATCTTGTGTATCCATGAGACAAGATTGAAAAGCAGTATAGCAAAATCACTTGGCTTGGGATCCGGATTCTAAGACTTAGAGGGAGGGCAGACTAGAAATTGTGTGGGAATTGTTATAAGAGAAAGTGTGTCTTTTGAAGACAGTGAGGGATGTCATCATAATTAGGGATAAATTTATGGCAATCACACTCCACTGTAAAGATTCAGCAGTATTCATAATCTCTGCCTATTTCTCACAGCAGGGTTGTGATAGTCAGTAAAAGATTGCAATAAGGCAGATGTTTCAGGACCTGATAGATAAAGCAGGATTAAATGAGTTGATGTTGATAATGGGAGACCTGAATGCTCATATTTGGTAAATGACTTTATGTTAGCTAACACATGGTTGAAATCACATACAAGAGTGGACAACATGCCATGCAGGTAGCTATCCTTCTATTAAGGAAAGAGCATTGGGGTAGAATCGCAGATTACAAAGTGAAACTGTTACCCTCAAGCATAAGCCATTGGTGATCACTGTTATCTGCAACCTGTGCTCAGAGAAGGTTCAAAGGTCAAAATAGGCTGGGTAGAGACCTGAATGTTGACTGGAGTGAAAGCACATGAGTTTAAGGGAAAATACAGGGCTCTAGTACCTCAAAAAGAAGAGGAAATAGATGGTGTCAAAGAAGAATGATAGCATCTCAAAATAGCAGGTGTGAAGACTATAGATCAAGTATGTTTCCAAGGCAGGTAAAGAAATAAGCTGGTAGTGGAATGTAGAAGTTCAGGAAGCTGTCAAATGAGAGAAGGAGCACAAGAATTCATGAGAGATAGAAAAGACAGATCAGGGTAAGAAGTGATACTAGTTATTTAACAAAAAGACTAAATGTTCAGTCCCAGTGGCAGGAAACAAGGAATCAGGAAAACACTACCAACCTCTGGAATGTGACTCAGCAAAGGGCATAAAGAATGTCTATCAGGATGCAAGGCAGAGACAGGAAGATCAACAAGACAGTCATCAGACATCATTCACAAGGGATTCTCACAACCATCTCATCAAAAGCTGATGGATGGAGTACTTACAGTAGCTTCTGAAAGAAGAAAACCCCACAGAAGCTGTTCTGCCCCATACACAGCCCAGGAATAGAGAGAAAAGAGAAAGAAAAAAACAGTTCTACAGGAAGTAAGAATAGCACTAAGGAAAATGATGTTAGGGACAGCAGAATGCTCAGATGAGGTAAAGAGAAATACAATCAAGATGCTGAATGAGTTATGGGAGAAATGGCTCCTGTGGGTACTCATCACATTATGGAAAGAAAGAAAGGCATATCCCCGATAACTGGAAAATAAGTGTTCTAGTGCCAGTGTACAAGAACATAACTATGGCAATACAAAATCTTGTCCCAGTACATGGAAGTGATGGAGAAGGTGGATGATAAAACAAACACACAGAGAAGAAGAAAGTAAGATGGGATGAGCCGTTTAGGATGCAGCACAACTGACCCAATGTTTGCAGTGAGATACAAGATTGAGAAGAAGCTGTATAGGAGGAGGGAGCTTGAACAGGTATTCTTAGAGTTGGAGAAAGCATGTGACAAGGTTTCAAGATGGCTGAATTGGGAAGTCTTGTGATGGTTCAACATCCAGGAAACAGCAGACTTAGCATAGACTATGTACAATGGCCCAATGACACAAATACAAACAGTGTTCAGACTCACACAGTGGTTCCCCAGTGGGAATGGATGTGCATCAGGGCTCAACTTAGATAGCACTGCAGTTTATAATGGAGATGGAATACATTAGCAAACAGGCTGAAGGAGAAAGATCAACAAAGCTGCTGTATGCAGATGATGTGATACCACAAGCAGACTCTAAACAGTAACTGTGGCAAATGATATGAGAGTGGAAAGAAAATCTGAAGGCACATAGAGTGAAACTGAGTACAAAGATAATTGTCATAACAGCAAATGGGGAAGTCAGAAGAAGGGAAAATTGTTGAACAAGTTAATAATTTAATTTATTTGGAAGGTATAGTTAGTGCCATGGCATAGAAGGATAGATTTCTGACTATGGTCCAGGTGACCTGGGTTTGATTAGCAGCTCAGGGGAGTGAGGTACTTACAGTGGAGTATGGACATGCCTATCATTAGAAAGAGGAAATGGTTTGTGTCAGGTATTATCTCTCATAGTCACATGTCACTATGCAAAGAGTTCCAGATTAGGACAGTAACTGGACAAGTAATGAAAATCATCAGGGGTAGTAGTGGAGGCTCTCTGGTCCAGTCTACTTGCCTGTTCACCTTTTTTGGCTTATAAGGGTGGGAAAGAGTTGAACGCATGGTCTAACAGGGTATAAAAATACCATATTACCCTCGATAATGGGGTCATGGGGAGAGGGGCTTAGTAAAGAAGTAGCATTAACATGGCAGACATCACCTTCTAGACATACCTATCAACTGAACAGATTTTCTCAGAATGTCCAGATTTTTGCCTCATATCATTGGTCTATTCCCCCATAAGAGTTGTGTTTTTTGACAAATCACTGGGACTAAGGATTAAAGTCACTAAATAATAACATGCATTTGCATTTCAGACTTTCTATCCTTCAGAAAATGGATGCTAACACAAGTCCTGTTATTCTAGCAACTTTCTAAGTTTATAAGAGCAATATTTAAAATGTGACCCAATTTTGGGGCATTTGTCCTCCCTTAATGTCAGGCTTTGTTCAGATTTTTTGCACTAAGAGGTTGAGATGTTTGCTTCTAGATTACGACCTGTGCTGGGAGGAGTGGCAGAGGAAAAGGAATGCCTGAATGACAAGGTCAAAGTTAGATTCAGAGATGGTACAGCCAAATGTCCCAAAGCATGAGGAACAGCGTGTATCAGAAGAATACTAAAGATGTTGAAACGTAAGGGGAACAGAACATTGGTGCGGTCACTGCTTCTGTATGGCACACAAACCTGGCCATTTAAGAAACAGCAGTTGAGTATTCTTAAGGTGATGGAGATAAAGTGCTTGAAATGGGTGGAAGGATGAACACTCTGAGAAATAAGTGAGGACATTGGAGCAGAAGTCAAAGTAGCTAAGTTGCAGAGAAGTCAAGGAGAACAGATTATGGGAGTTCAGTCACATGACCAGGAAAGCAGAAAATGATTTTGGAGAGACAGAAAGATAGCAAGAGGAAATAAGGATGTTCAGCAAAGAGATGGGTGGATCGTGTAACAGAAGACCTGCAACTGTCAGGCATAACAGTCAATGAAGTTATGAGAGTGGTTCTGAATAGAGACAGGTAGTGGCAGTTGACTCTATTTCCAGAAATAAAAAAGGGGGCTGACAATGATGATGAGAGAGGAGTACATTATGGGAACAGTAGAAGACTGGGGTAGCTTAAGGCATTTACAGAATAAATATTAAGATGAATGATGAATTCTGTAATAAACAGGCATATATGCAGAAGGGTGAAGTAGTGATGGACATTAAGCAGGGATGCTTCTTATGTCCACTGGGACTCACAGGACATTAGACAGGGATGCTTCTTGCATCCACTGGGACTCACAGGACATTAGGCAGGGATGCTTCTTATGTCCACTGGGATTCATAGGACATTAGGCAGGGATGCTTCTTACATCCACTGGGACTCACAGGACATTAGGCAGGGATGCTTCTTATGTCCACTAAGATTCATAGGACATTAGGCAGGGATGCTTCTTATGTCCACTGGGACTCACAGGACATTAGGCAGGGATGCTTCTTATGTCCACTGAGATTCATAGGACATTAGGCATGGATGCTTCTTATGTCCACTGTGATTCATAGGACATTAGGCAGGGATGCTTCTTATATCCACTGAGACTCACAGGACATTAGACAGGGATGCTTCTTATGTCCACTGAGACTCACAAAACATTAGGTAGAGATACTTCTTATGTCCATTGGGGCTCACAGAAGTTAGGCAGGAATGCTCCTTACATACACAGGAACTCACAGGACACTAGGCAGGGATGCTTCTTACATCCACAGGGACTCACAGGACATCAGGCAGGGGTGCTTCTTATGTTCACTGGGACTCACAGCAGTATTATACCTAGCAGGGAGGATGAAAGTGGCATATCAATGAATCAGGCTATCTGTTACCAGGAGAAAAAAGTAATGGCCTCTAATAAAGTCATTGCATGTCTGCAATCTGATAAGGAAAATAGTTAAGGAAGTAGTGAAGAATTTAAAGTAACCTATATGATTATGTATTAATAAGGGAAAAGCAAAAGATAATAATGCCCTTACAGGAGGAATGGAAAGGTCAAATATATATATATATATATATATATATATATATATATATATATATATATATATATATATAAACACAGGGCATGCTTGGGAGAAAAGGAACATTTTTTGTATTTGTTATAATCTGATGAGTCATCTACATATAAATGAGATAATATATTAGAAGCACAAAGGAGATTTAGTAGTAGAAACAGTGGAAGACCTATGAAAAGGAATATAGAGGAACTAGTAAAGAATGTGGTTTTAATTCTGCTGTTTAATCATGGTTCTATTATACTTTGCCTCAGGGCTCTAATTCAGTTATTTTGATCATATATGACATTGCTGCTACTGAAGTATGTCATTATGCATTTTTATTAAACAACCATATGCTAATGAAGTATTGTGTAAGAGGTTGAAAAAGTATTGGGGTTAGTATATACTGATCATCTTGTATGATCCTATCTTTCAGGAAGGGAATCCAGAGTTCATTTCTATAACCACACGTGACTGATTTTCAGTTTCACAAGATTTACACTTAGTGCAGAACTCTTTTTTTGAAACACGTCAGTGACTTATTACTATCTAGCTATCGATAGAACTTAAACAAGTAGATGACATTAATATAGCATTTTATACTGTGCCTGAAAATAATCATCTAAACAGGAAGAGTTCCACTAATAAAATTAGGGAACTGGGAACTAAGAAGGATTTGACAGCAAACTTAGACAATAGTGCTATCATGACATGCAGATATATGAAGGTGAAACAAACATTATTGTGAAATGAATGATAGCGCATTTTTACATCTTGCATAGAAATGATCAATAGTAAGGCTAGAAAGAAAAGGCCTGGCCTCTTATATTACCTATTTAATTGGAACTCTCAGGATTACATATTTAATGGCATTTCCATTTATAATATCTCAATTAGACTACAATGTTTGTTTGGCAGTAGAGAGATTATGGTAATTCCTCATCTCTGGGTCTTTCAGACCCATAGGCAGAGTAAAAGAAAAATATAAGGAGGATTCTCATATGTTTTTTTCCTTTGATCCTGGAAGAGGATGTAGTTTCCTTTAGTATATTTTTGGACTGAATTGCAAATTCCTAGAGGTGTACCATACAGCAGGCTACTTACGGATATTTCTGCAAGAAACTCTCTGATTTATTCCTTGATCGACTTTATGAGCCCCCTAGGTGACTGATTTTGGTTGGCTTTAATGTTTGGGATTGATGATTAGCTCGGCAAACTTGCTATGGAGTTCCTTAATCTTTTAGAGTAGTTCAGCTTCACTCAGGTGATTGTCACTGCGACTAATAAAAGTGATCACTCACTGGACTTGATATTCCTGTTCAGAAATGACAGTGAAACCAATCTTCTGGGACTGACTACTGCCTTGTTCACTTTAATGTCAGCCTCCTTCCAGCTACAATCTGCCAATTCTGAGCTGGTCAAATGTCAAGACCTGAGGGTTCTTAATTACATGACTATACGTTCTCTACTTGAGCAGCTTTTAGAGAGGTTTGATGCAGAAGTGCAAGATGCTCAAGGTTCATTTGTTGTGACATGTAATACAATAGCAACTGCTACTTTGGATACTGTTTCACAATTCTACATGACTACAGATTACAGAAAAAAGAACCATTGTTCTCCCATCAGTTATGACTGTTCTGAAGAGAGTTGGAGTAGAAATGGACAAAGATGCAACTTCCTAATGGTAAACTTAGTCCGGTTCACAATTATGTTGTAAACCACTTATGTTGTAAACCAGCTGAACATCTTCTCTAGGAAGACATCTTTGAAGGCAAGTAAGAGTTTTACACCATCAAATCCTCCAGCTGCACTTTTCTCAACGGTTAGAAAGTCGTGAAGCCCCTTTTGTCTTGCTGCTCAGAAATTGTTTTCTTCACACTATTGTAAGGATGTTGCATGATTATTTGATGATAATGTTGTCAAGATAGGACAGTCCTTCCCTGTGGATTTGGTCATGGAACGTTTATGTAAAGCATTCATGGATTTATAAGATTTTATGTCTATTATGATGAGGTCATGAAGATTGTTTCATCTGTGCATGCAACCCTTTGATGTTTGGACTATCAACCAATGGGGGTGATTATGTTTTGTTTTTAACCACTAGGAACAGTTATTTTCCAGATTGTGAAGTCAATGTTGAAGATCAATGTATTTTTATCTTCTTTGAAAGAGGACTTAATTGTTTAATGCATCAAAAAATGAAGCTTGATTGCAATTGATTGAAGATATGCAACACTGTTTCTAAACTAATTTTTTTAGAAACTACCCTCAATGGAGTGGTCAGTGATCTCCTCATGGTAAGTGATCAAAGCCTGTATTCAATATTGGTCTATTTTGACACATATGTAGAATCTGGTGGTGAGAACCAATGGACCCCACTGAATGCCTGCAATATTTTTTGTACTATGAGTACAAGATCCAGTTGTAAAGAACACCAATACAAAGCTTCCAAAAACATTATTACTTGGAGGATATTAATGGAGATTTTGAAAACTTCTTCACAGTTAGATTTTGTGTCCATCATGGGATTTTGGATTTGGTTTTCTTTTGAGTATATTCCTGGTCATGGCATTCGGCTTTTGTTGTTTACGTCTCCAGTATTATCCAGCTTTCACAGGAACCATTCTTTCTCTCAGGCCATTTCTACATGGTGATGTCTGGGATTAACTGTCTTGGACCTCTCCTTAATGGAGTAAGGCATACATGAAGGTTCTATTTTGGTTTTCATTTCAATCATAGTTTACGTGCTGCTGCTGAAGAATGTCATTATGTGGATATATTTTATTAAGCAGCCATATACTGATGAGATCAGCTTTTACTGCATCTTTTCTAAGGTCAAGATTCTGTGCCTAATTATATTACCTTAGATGGCAGCTTGGGGATAACTTCTGTAATGGCTGCTCCAGAACTGTCTTAACTCATTAACACTACTGAGTTGTAGAACACCATTCCTCTAGTAGCCGATTCACACTACTACACTCCACAGCATTTTCTGAAAAATCAAATTAAATAAAACATATCCCAAACAAATATAAATATCAGGTGAGCTGAAATACCAAAAAAGCATAACCCAAACAAATGTCGATATCAAAACAGCAAATCACACCATGTGTACAATGACTTATTTATTGAAATAAGAAGTGCTAACACTGCATTGCTGAACACCTTTGAAGTTAGAACTTAGTCAATGCTTCTGTTTTTAAAGTTGATTTAATTATGAAGTGTCTCAATGAATATTTTGATTTCAGAATTTTGTGTTCTTTGTCCATGAAATGAAACATGATTAAGGTTTGTTGTTCAGCTGAAAATTAAACCATTAAAGTGCACTAGCATGAAGAAATTTGGAGCTACTTAAGCAATATTTGTTTAGGAAGCCAGGATTTACAGAGCATTCTATGTCACCAGTACTTGTTTACTGCTTATATAATACAGGGCTTTACTGAATTTGTTATATAGCTCCCAGAGAAGCACTATTTTTACTTGGCTTTGACCAAGAATTCAAAATATTATCTTGCATATGTTTTATACAGTATGTATGGTTTGGAGATGTTACTATTCATTTTAGAATTTGATGTTTTGTTATAAGAGGATATAGTTATTTATGTATGAGTGCATTTTTAGCATAAACTGTAAAATATATATATTTTTTGCAAGATAAGTTGAGTGTTTTCCTGTTTTGAATGTTATGACATTGAATATTTCTTTGCCATTCAGTAGTTTTCAGTTTCTAATTGCAGCATTGTTAACAACTTGATGGGGGGGGGGGGGTTCATAGAATGATGATGATGTAATTAAGCTAGACATTCTATAGGTTGCCTTTAATGACTATCCTCTATATTAGTAGTAATTGTTTAAAGTGATTTTATTAAAGTCTGAGGAAGTGTTCAGATCAGAATGCAAAAGCGCTTACTTTTACTAATAAAGCAATTATTTTTAAGCCGCTGAGTAGTGTGGAGGAATTTTGTTAACTTTGTTCCTGCTGAAAAATGTTGATATCAGGTGAACAGTAAATACTATTAAAATGTCCAGTCATCGGTATTATTTGTACATGTTTACAATATTAACAATGCATTCATAATCATTGTGTCAATACTGTAATAATGATGCAAATACAATTAGAATTATATATATTTTTTAATTTTCATAAACAACATTGCACATCTTGGAAATTGTATAACCTATACATCCACTATCAGACCATTTTCTTTAGCCTGACTTATGATTTGACATGACGGCAAGAACTTCCTTTCTCAGTGCTCATTTATTGTAATATTTACAGATAGATGAAAAAGTATGCTTATTTGTATAACCCGCAGTGGTGGTGCTGAGGTAGCGTTGTCACCTCACAGTAAGATGCTGTCCGGTTCGATTCTCAGTTTGAGCATCTTCTGTGTGGAGATATGTGTGAATGGGTGTACCTTCATTGAAGGTTGTGCATCAGGGCTGGTAACTCGGCACGTGAAAATCAACTACCAATCATTAGCGGACCGGAGTTCTGCTGTGGCGACCCCTAACCGGGAAAAGCCAAAAGACACAACAACATTTGTATAACTATCAATATAAACAACAATGAATACCACTCAGGATATGCAATTTGCAGTGCAAATATCAGTAAGAGTTTTCTTTTTCAGCATCATTTAACATTTTACTTGATGTTATGCAATAATTCATAAGAGATTTGTTTTTGGAATTTTAATGTACATATGGAAGTATTGCATATTTTTATAATTACTAGTAAAATGCACCAGTTTACTGCACAATACATGTGCTGTGATAGCTTATTTTTCTATCTATGAGTATGACAATTTACAATGTGCTCCTCAATAGTATGCAACCCTCTCAGTTATGAAAATATGAGTATAACCATGAAATTATGAATAGCAAGTGACAGTTATCTCTACTACATTGCATCATGCATTAACATTCTTAGTGCCATTTTGTTAGCTATAGTTTGCACATTCTGTGTATTGATATCTGATAAGCCAGTTAGTGAAGGAAGCTATCTCCAAAAATGTCAGGATACCATAAGTAGCTATAAGTGTTAACTGGAAGAACACAAAAAGCCTCTAAAATGTGAATGAGTTAAGCTGAACTCGTGTTTTATTTATTGATATTTATTTATTTTATTTTACATTTGTTTACCAGGAAGGTCTGAGTGGGCCAGAAGCCCATTTTCAGCGGAGGCCTGAGGAGAAAAACTCCACTATAAAAATTAACAGTTGCAGTTTCAGTAATAGTTTCAAAGTAACATAAAGTGAAAGATCTTATGTACAGCAATTAATATATACAAAAAAGACAGTACAATAATAGGTAACATGAAGGATATGAGTGGAATATCTAGAGAGATAAAATTAAGAGTGACAATAAACAGTGGCATATTTTTTCTGTACAGTAAACATAGCACATCAATAGTATATTTGGCAATATCATAGCATTATATTGAATCAAATTAAGGAAATATTTATATTTAATCTAATTAAGGAGATATAGGTGGTTGGAGAAATAGGGTTAGTGTACTGTAAAAGAAAGTGCGGTATAGCAGTAGACCTAGAGGAGTGTGAAAGCATAGTATGGTCAGCCTGGATGTATGCAGGAGCAAAGCCAGTTGTTGGTTAGGTGTTCCCTGAGGAGTAGTTTAAATTTGGATATGTTAGTTGTATTTCATATGTGTGAAGAGATGGAGTTCCAGGACTTGGATATTTTGTTAGAGAACAGAGAATCTCCAAAAATTATTGTTGGACTTAATGCCTTTTAGTAGTTTATCAGAAGATCTTATGGCTCTGCTGCTAAAGTAAGGCTGTACTATATTTTTGAGTACAGGGCGAATACCTGGCTGGTGGATGGTGGAATGGACAGTAGTTAGTTGGTTTAATGATAGACGATTGGGTAGTTTGAACCATTTTAGTTGGTATAGAGCAGGGCACTGGTGTGATCTGTAAGAATGGTTTATTACAAATCGTGCGATTTTGTTATAACAGGCTTCTAATTTGCTTAAGTCTGTTTTTTTCTGAGAATGATGAAAATGGGAGAGACATATAGAAGGGAAGAGAGTAGGTGTGTCATGTCACGTTTGAGCGTTGGAACACATGCAGGTGGCTACCTTGTGGAATGGTGGACCTTACAAGGTGCTCTTCAAGAAGCTGTGCAGCAACTACATTAGCATATTGAATTATTGTACATGATGTATCATTGGTCTAATGGACAACCTGCAATGGATTTAAACCGGTTGTTTGTTCTGCTTTTTGAAGTCTGATGAAGCATCTTGTATAGATGTGAAAGCGCTTACTTATTTGATTAAAGCAGTGTTTTTTCCAAGGTGACTGGTTGGCTTTGTTTGTCGTGGAGTACCTGCAGCTTTTTTTCTACTTAATTTCGATTTTTGGCTTTCAGCAGGTACCTTACCCCCAGAGGCTTTTTGTTTCTACATGTTAGTAAAGATGATGAAGAGCAACGGACCAAGAACTGAGCCCTATGGAACACCAACTGAAATGGGTAATAGAGTAGAGAGTTAATATTGCCACTTGACTGCTTGGTGGTCAGATAAGTAGCTGTGCAACCAAGGGAGGGCTGGATGGGTAAGGTGTAAAGAAGCTAGTCAATTGAGTAGTTTTTGGTGGGATACCGTATCGAATCCTTTAGACATATCAAGGAAAATAGAAGAAACAAGTTGGCCATTTTTCTGTGCTGGCTGATTGTGTTGGTAAAACTTACAAGAGCAGTTGTGGTACTGTGTTTGGGTCTAAAACCATGTTGGAAATTGGAGAGATGGTTATTATTTAGCAGACAGTCAAGGCGAGTGTATACATATTTCAAGGATTTTGCCTAGAGGAGGGAGTATAGCAATTGGCCTGTAGTTTGAGAATTCTGTTGAGGGGCTACCTGTTTGCAGTGCTATGATATAATACATTTTCCAGAGCTTGGTGATATGTTGCACAGACATGTAGCAGTTGATTAGGAGACAGATAGGGTAAAGGATAACATCTGCTGCCAATCTGAGAAATTCATTAGGGAGATGGTCAGCAGTGAGGAATGTGGGCTTTAGTTTGTTAGTATTTTTTTCAATTTTGCTAGTTTGTACTGATCTGATTGAAAACAAATTAAAGTTTGTTACTGATTCTGTAGGAATAGATAGGGCTACATTGCTACAATTTGTACTAGGGATAAGATGGAACCGATGAAGTTTAAGTTAAATTGGGAGGCTATGCTGTCTGTGGTATTTGTGGTGGTGGGAGCCGGAGTTGTGGAATTTCCAGGTTTTAAGAGTTGTTTAATGGCTCCCCCAAATTTTTAGGGATTGTTTTGGTGTTTTTGTTGGATTGTGGTATATTATAACTTTTTGTCATTCTTGATCTATTTTTAGCTAGGTTTCTTATTTGTTGATAGTTGAGAAGGGAAGTTTGTTTTTTTTGGTCTCTTAATATTGGGACCAGGCTCTGTTTCTCTGTTTGAGGAGTGTTTGATATCCTTAGTAAGCCATGGTATATGCTTGCATTTAATGCAGATCTTCCTAAGGGGTGCTATACTGTTTAGGATATCAAAGAATTTATTATTGAAGTATTGAACAGCAGAGTATAAGTGGAGATGTTTGAGTGGGGTCCAGTTACAATGTTGTAGGAGGGACTTAAAGATATCAGGGGAAAACTTTTTTGTGTCACATACATGTTTATATATTATGTTTTTGGAAGGTATACTCAGTATCTAAGCAGATGGGTGGGTAGATTCAAAGATTCACGAGTCAAAGAAACTTTATTGTCATTTAGGAAACACAAATGCTACCTAAAAGAAATGTTGAGTGTCAGCTCTTTTACAGGAGAAAAACAAACACAAAAAGACAGACATGATAGGTATTAAACAATAACCAATAACTATAGTACACAAATAAATATCTAGATAGCTGAGATACATGCTTGTACACTATTTATATATACTGGACAACAGTGACTACTAGATGATTAACACATGAAAAAAAGTACACTATACACAAAAGTGAGATTCTGTGATATTGCACATAAGGAAGTGACTGAAATTGCATTTGAATGAGAATATATTAATTTTAGTATGCAATCAATAAACAAAATTATTGTATGAAAAAAAAGAAAAAGAATCTATTATAATTTTGATATATCCGGGTTTATGTCTGCATTAATGAGACTTATTGCAGTTGGATAAAAATTGTTCATGAATCCAGAGGTCCTGTTAATATGCCATAACCTTCTACCAGATGCAAGTCTAGTGAACCAACCATATGCTGGATAAGAAGTGCCACTCAGTATTTTGCGGGACCTCTTTTCACATCTCATTTCAAAGAGCTCCTGTAAGGTAGGAAGACTAGTGCCCACAATTTTTTCTGCTGTTCTTATTATTCTTTGCAGCTTCTTCCTTTTGGCCATTGTGCTGTTAGGAACCATACAGCAGTTGCTGGTGATAATGCTCTCAATGGCACCTCTGTAGAAGATATTTAGAGCATTCATAGAGAGCTTTGCTTTTCTCAGCCTTCTTAGGAAGGGAAGTCGCTTGTGGGCTTTTTTAATTAGCTAGCCTGTGTTTGTATTCCAAGAAAGACCGTCTGATATGCGAACCCCAGAAACTTTGTAGCTTGGACTCTCTCCACTACTTCGCCATTGATCTTAAGGGGCAGGTGCATGGCAGAGCTCTTTCTGAAGTCAATAATAATTTCTTTTGTTTTATTGATGTTCAGTTTCAAATTGTTGTTATTGCACCATTCAACCAGGGAGTTGACCTCATTCCTATACCCACTCTCGTCATCACCACTGATAAGTCCCACCACCGAGGTATCATCTGCAAAGATGATGAAGAAGGTGACCGCTAAGGCTGTCTGGGAGGCAGTGAGAGTGGTGACAGAGGGAGAGCCTATTTGTTAGAGTGCAGTCCTGAATTGATTGCTTGCTACTATGTTGGTCAAGTCTGGTTGGGGATTGTATTATTTGAGTAAAACCACAGAGATTAATAAAGTTGGAGGGGTTGTCTGATGAACAGGTGTACCAATCTATGTTAAATTCTCCCATTACTATGGTTTCCTGATTAAAGGCAGAGGCAGACCAACAGAGTAGGTTTTCAGTTAAGGGTTGTTACATGGGGGGATGTAAATTGCTATAATTATAATGCATTTATTGGAGTTTAGTTGGAGGCAGGAGATTAATATTTCTGAATTCCTCAGGTCTGGGTGGTGGGGGTTATGTTCTAGAAATTCTAGTTTGAGTGTACCTTTGTACATTATGGCTATACCTCTATTATGGTTGTGTGTCATGTCAGGTATGTGGATATCGTCACCTTGGGTTATGATTTCACTATAATTTATGTGGGGTTTTAGCCATGTTTCTGTTAAAACTGCTATTTTTGGGGAATATGGGGAGAGGGTAGCATGAAATACATGGATTCTATTTGAGATACTCCTCAAATTCATGTTTATGAGTAACAGGTCTGAGCTATTATGTGGCAGATTAATAATGTTATGAGAGAGAGTATTGCCTAGTGGATGAGTAGTTTGTTATTGGGATTGAGGGCCTGGGTTTGGATGTATGTCCCCACTTATTTTAAATTGATTTAATTTAAATAGAAATAGGTGTGTGATTTTTGGGTACTAGCCTGGCATATTTACAGAGTAAATATGGTTAGATATATAAGTGAATATATCTGAGTGAGACGAGATCTGTGTTGGAACTATTATAGAGGCATGGTGATATGACAATGTTTGTAAAACTGGTTTTGGGTGGGGTGCTGGTAGGGTTAGTGGGAGAGCAAGTATTATTGACATGCTCTTTGTAATGGGAAGTAATAAGGTAGGCTGTAATGAGTAAGCTAAGGACTGATGTGTGTAAGAGAAACATTGTTACAGGAGTTAGGGTAGAATTATGTTGTGTGTGAGTGAGACGGCTGGGCTCAGATAACTTAGGTGTTGATCCTATTGGGAGGAGGTGTGAGTGTTCCTATGTTTGGAGATAGTGATTAACTGGTGTCTCTGCAGTGATAAGCATAACTGGTGTCAATGTAGTGATAAGCATTACTGAAGCCTTGTTTATTCACATCCCAATTCATTTCTCAGCTCTTCCACTGCATTCTCATTATTAACGTTTGTAAAAAACACATTTGAATTGTCTCTTTATTTGTCATCTAGCTTGTATTTTTTAATGACAAACTGAGCCGAGTTTCCATTCTGAAGACATATTATTTCCTTCTGAAGAATATGTCAAATCAAAGATATTATTCCATCTTTATATCAAACAATGTTGGTTCAAGCTCTGGTTATCTTAAATTTGGACTACTGTAATGTTCTCTACCTTGTATTTTTGGATGATAACCTTGCCAGACTAATGCAGGTGCAACCTTCTGCTGGTAGACCATGAACTGGTAATCAATGAGCTTGTAATATTACCTTGATTTTGTCAGGTTCGTAATTGATTCCATTTATGACTAGCAAGGTGTTTAAAATCCTTACTCTCACTTATTTTTCCTTTCAGACCCTGTATGTTACTTACCTGAAAGACCCTGTATTTCAGCTATATGCCTCAGCCCATAAGGAAATAGGCTGCTTACAACTTCATGGATCTAGTTTAAGGTATCTGGCAGCATTTCTTTGTTTATATAGCTCCAGTCATGCGGAGTAAGCTACATTCCCTGATTTGAGTAAGTAGTCTTTTAGGAGGTTTCTGGAGTGTCAACATTTTGTTAGAGTCTATAAGTATCCTATTAATGGCACTTTATCTGCTTTTTCCCCAGTTTCTAGCTGTCTTAATTTTTATCTTAATGATTTAACACTTACAGTAGTTTGAAAACTTTGATGTGCCATCATTTTGTTGTTGTTTTCTTATGTAAAATGATTAGGACTCAGACATTTAAATACTGTAAATACACAAATAAAATACATATATAATATATAATATATACATGCATACATACACAAATATTTTATCCACCACTTATTAAAAGAATATATTGTAGAATCACAAAAATTATGACATAATTCACTAAGAACATTTCAGAGGAGAGAGAATTACCATACAATGAAAAACGCACATGGTAGCATTATATAAAAGGTGACACAATACTGATGTTTAAGGCATATGATGATGCTGGTTTTATTAATTTTTTGTTGATTGGGTTAATCTCACCAGGTGTACACTATGTTCAAGGCAGCCCAAAGGTGATCTTTGGTCATTTGGTCAGGACACTAGGAAACTCCCCCTACTCAGTTCTTATTGACCTACTGAAAGGGACAGTATGGCAATAGTCAGTGTTGGTGACTCCAAATAGATGCGTGATGAGAATGGTCAGCTGTTAAATTTGGAAATGGAGCACTAAGCATTCCCCAGATAACAGTTAACACCAAAGACAACAATGATTTTGCAGATGCACAGGCTTTTTCCATGTTAGTTGGGCTATTATCTTACTGCTCTTTGAATCACAATGCTTTTCAGCACCAACTGTAACTAAAGAAAAGAGAATGAGTGCCTTCATGCGGACTTCAACTTGATAACTCACATGAATGAGGAAGTGATATCAAGGATGCAACAGTCTCCAGTACCCTTTGTAGCCACAGCAAAGAAGAACCTGTAACTGAGTGCAACAAGTAAAATGACAAAGGGCAAAGCAAGCCTTGAAAAAAAAAAGCATTTCTCCTACTTTTAGATGGATACAGGTGTAGGCCCCATGGACAGGTATTACTTTTGGAGAAAAGTTTTACAAGCATTAAGTGTAATGATTTTACAGATTAGAATGTTGGTTATTTTTATTTAAGAACCCTGTTATTTATTTATATATATATATATATATATATATATATATATATATATATATATATATATATATATATATATATATGTGTGTGTGTGTGTGTGTGTATGTGTTATTATTTTAGAGACAGAGAATAGTTTGTAGCTTACTATATGAAGCTTTGAAAAAATATTGTGTATGACATATTTGAATACATACAGAAAAAACAAAGATTTAGTCATAAAATACCTTTTTGGCAGACTTAAGTGTAAGATAAGTACTACAGAACCACTGCACTGTATTACGGCCTTTAAAGAAAATTGTGGCTGGAATGGAGATTTGGACTGGGAAAGGAAGGAGTTAATGGAAATATAATTAAAAGGTAGACATTTTATGCACTTACATATCCAAAATTATGAAGACTTCAATTGGTTTGAGTTGAAATATGCTAGACAGTCCAAGAAATATTATCTGTGTGAAGAACTTGGCACCTTAAAAAAGTATGCATAACTAGAATGTGAAAATGTGGTAGAGGGGTAAATCAAAGGATATTGTACTAGACATTGTTTTAGATGTGGTAACAATGTTTATTTCTAGGGAGACTCCCAGGAAATAGAACGCCCACACCAGAGATATGTTGAAAAAGAGGTTAGTTTAGCCATCACTGGATTCAGATTTCAAGGATTCCCCTCATTGTAAACAAGAGAGGAGAGGATTCATGACGAGAAACTGTGGCAAGAAATATATTTGCTGTCTAAACAATATTGGAGGAAGAAGGTGCTAAATAAGAAGGCAGAAGGGAAACTGATCCAACTAATCATAAGAAACAAAATGGTGGCATATTACAAGAAGCAAGGGAAAAATAACATTTCATGAAAATACTGAATTTTAATGTAAGAAAGCTGATATCAATTATAAGGAGGTTGAGTATATTTTATTGGCCAGGAAAGGTCAAAGATACTGTAAATACAAAGTAGAATCATTACATCCTATGTATAATTAACAGCAGAAAGAAGATACAAAGCCAATTATAAACTTTATATTTTTTTCCTTTTCACAGCAAAGGTCACAAGTTCATGCATCTTTCAATTCAACTGAGCAACATACATTTTTCTGCCTAAATTATATATTTTAGTTTATTTGCTGTATGTTTCTCAAGGCTTAAGTACTCCTCAAATATGTATATTACGTTTTGAGTTGGAAAACATTTGCTTATTTCTTCTCAGACATCACACAAGGTATCAAGTTTGCGATTCAGGCTATAATTAAACAAACATGGAATGAGCGGATGTCAGATATGCTAAAAAGTTCATAATATGGAGGGATAAGAACTTATTTCTTTTTGATATGAAAGGTCATTATTAAAAAAAACATTTTGGCATTAGGAACTAAGCTAGTATTTCTACTATCAGAAAAAGATGGAAGGTAAAACAATGGGAATCATTTTCAGGCTGCCTACCTAGATCTGGTCAAAGCCTATGGTACAATACCTTACTCAGGCATTCTGGAGAAGCTTACCCAATTGGAAAGAAATCTCTATGTCACCCACTAGATTGTGACCTGACTCCCAGGTAGGGTTCAAGAGATGAAGTAGGGAAAACTATCTCCATAGAAAGACTAGTCACCCCTGGAGTCCAACAGAGCTCAGTACTGAGACATCTCAATGTTTTGCATGTACTTCTCTGAAGCAGTCATTGAATCCTCAAATAACGCAGCCATTCTGTATGAAGGCCTGTCACAAACAAATAACTAGTTCCAGACTAAAACTACATGTCAAAAATGGCATTACTGTATCCTTTGGGAAACCTCCTACCCTGGGAAATTAACATATTCACAATACATCTGTAGAATCAACATATGTTCCCAGTGGTACCAAAGTCCTTCTATATTGTGCAGTTTATAAGCAAAGTGATGGTCTCCAGGTCCAGGGATGTCATTGGCCTCCCTTTACTCTGCTCTCATCGGGTCATTCATTGAGTACAATGTCCCCTTTGGCATGTGTCTGACCCGGCATATGCAACTACTCAAATGCACACAGAGGTTCGTCACAAAGCCAATACATAACTCCTAAAACATAAATCCTACATGGACTTCCTGAAAGCACTGTCAGTGTATTTGGTATCCTACAGACTGCTGAGAAGGGACCTGTGTCTGGCTTATAAAGGCATCCTCGACCCAATACGGATGGACCTGCTGCACATTTGCAAGTAATATGCTATCAGAAGTACTCCTTACAAGGTTCTGAGCTTCACCTATAACTTAAACAGAATGCTTTAGAGAGAGAGAGAGACACATCTGTCAGAGGTTAACAATATTCTGGAACAGGCTCTGCTCCATGTAAAACAAAGTTCATCCCAGTCCTTGTTCAGTTATAATTTGGATCCATGGATGGAAAGGAAGAAATTTACCCCAAGACTGCTCCCAGTACCATGTACAGATAGAGACAGCACCTAAATGTTCTTCCTACAGTATGACACCTATGAATACTCCCTGGTATTCCCTAGAAATAATCATTTAGAACTAATCACATCATATGGGTAGTATATAAATATAGACTGTGGAACTAGATATGTGTAATTTTAAGTAATGTGATGATTTGTTAGGCTTAGAATGGCTCGCAAGGGCACTTAGCCTAATATTCACCTATGAACCTATAAGACTATGGGACAGCTGCTTCAGTCCTCTTACGAGTGAAATTCTCTAGATGTAATAAACATAGCTCACCCTGATCTATTTTATTTTCCTTTTTTTCAAACTATGTCTGTGTTCAGGATGTGTTCATGGAATGCTTTTTAGTTGTCATTATGGACATTTAAGAAGACACGCATTTTCCCATAAGAAGCTGGAAACAAGGTCAATAAATGAGGAGATAAAAGGTCAATAAATGAGCAGGTAAAAGCTCAATAAATGAGGAGATAAAAGGTCAATAAATGAGCAGATAAAAGGTCAATAAATGAGGAGATAAAAGGTCAATAAATGAGCAGATAAAAGGTAAATCTTCTTCTTCTTCTTCTTTCGGCTTTTCCCGGTTAGGGGTCGCCACAGCGGATCACCTTGTCCGCACATTGATTGGCAGTGGAGTTTTACGGTGTCGAGTTGCCAGCCCGGCACCCAACCTTCCACAGAAGGCACACTCACACGCACACCTAGGGCCAATTTAGAGTGTCCAATCCACCTGAAGCATGTCTTTGGGATGTGGGAGGAAACCGGAGCACCTGGAGGAAACCCACGCGACCACAGGGAGGACATGCAGACTCCGCACAGAAGGCACCCCAGCCGGGGATCGAACCGGAGAACCTCTTGCTGTGAGGCAGCAATGCTAACCATTGCACCACCGTGGCCGCCCCAGCAGATAAAAGGTAAATAAATGAGATAAAGTTAATTTGAGAGAAGGTGAAGCAGTTGAAGATGGTGATAGGTATTTTGTCACATAACAGGAAAACCTGGGCTCTGGTTATTGGATGTAGTATTTTTTTCTTTTCTTGTACTTAAATGAAACATTACCTGAGGGCTTGCATATAAACTTCCAGACTACAATACACTTAGTTTTCTCATCCTGATTCCCATTCCATGTAACCTTTTCAACAATGAAAGAACATGTCAATCATCTTTGCTTTAATGCAACATTTGTTTCTAGGTTATAAAAGCATTAGTAATTGTGTTATGTTGTGGTTTTGTAGTGCTGTAGTTCTCTCGCCATTAGTCCTAAAACACCACCACCACCCAAACCCCACATGACAGCTAGGATTTTCAAATGTTTACATCAAATAACTACAGAAGAAAACTCAACAGACTGCAACCTTGTAGAACTTGTCATTCTATTCCTGATAATATACAGTAATCTAAAGCATGCAGACTTCACTGAACAGTCTATGCATCTTACAAATGCCAACAATATGTTCATCTAAGCTGTTTCTGCCTCTTATAAACATTCCCACTTCACTGGCTCCAATAATAATTTCCATTTATTGGATAATAGTACCAAAAACAGGCATTGCTTATTTTTAAAGTAATGCATCACAGTGTTCAGTAATTTAAATCAAGAGCTCACATTATTTATGGTATAATCCAGGTTATTATCACTAAGTGTAATACATAATTATCAACCATGGGATGGGTAAGGCTAATCTAACACCAATGAGATACATTAATTCAAGCTCCAAAAGGAAAACTGGCTAGGTTTAAAATGGCCGACAAGGACAGCTTGCCTAGTACTTACCCATGAACCTGTATGAATTCTTACTCAACATATGGCTGGTCCTGTTTTAATGTCTCTTACCAAGCTTCTTTGTTTGCGTCTTTTAAAGCCATTACATTTCATCTGATAATGTACTGTGTCTCATAGAGGATCTGCTATTACTAATGCAGAAGGGGGAGGTAAAGAAATAACTAAAAACAGATTTCACTAGAAAATACGTAGTTTGAAACATAATAATTAAAATCATTTCACCTCTAAAATAATCAGCTTTTGTCAATCAACGCAACTACTTTGTGTTAATAAAATATTTTAAACGACTATATTTGTCTGATAGCAAAGCATGGTAAGCAAACCAAAACACATGAGTGAAATAAGCAGCAAGTATGATGAATATTACTGGTACTGAGATCAATTCACTGCTGTTGCGGAAAATGTAAATTAGAATGTAAAACAGATTTAAAGATGATTCATTTTTGTGAACCCTTGAGATAAAAGTTCATTTCCATTATAATAAATATTTATATAACTGTGGCACATGCAGTAGAGCTCTGCCTTCAGGGGATAGTTGACAGCAGGAGTGCAGATCTAGGCATATTTCCATTTGAGCCAAAGCATGCTATCTAAAGATTATATTACTCCATAGGTCAGAGTAAAGTACTACATCCCATAATTATTCCCACAATGGGAAATTGTCTGATGAAAGAACACCATAACTTAAATGTCTTTTCTATGTATCCAGTGCTTGCTCATAAAGGACATAACATATAGGTTCATAGGTTCATAGGTGTGTACTAAGCTAATGGCCCTGGAGCCTTTACAAGCCTAGCCCATAGAAGTTCCCTGTCATCATCCTGCCTGATGTTAGTTCCCAGTGCCTCTATCAAGTACAGCCACTGGAGTGATCCCCAGGGTGAACTTTCTATTTCCCACCCACTCATCAAGATTTCTCTTGAAGAGGGCCAGTGAGGTGCTCTTCTTGACATGTATGAGAAGTCTATCCCAAAGCATGGGCAGTCTTTGGGTATGAACCTGCACCTCAGCATGTTCTGTTGACTGTGGTAATGAGGCTGAGGTCTCTTGAGCATGAGGTGCGGAGGAATTGGGATTTCTTTAGGTGTAGCATTTCTAACAGAGCTGGGTCAGACATGACTTTGTAAGTCAAGCAGAGATCGCCTCTTAGTAGACAACATGAGACAGAGAATAGCTGGAGTTTTTTGAGTCTGTTCATGTACGGCATGTGTTTAAGGCCTAGGATCCTCTTTGTGAGGTACTTTTGTGGCCTTTCCAGCTATTGCATGTGTCTAGTGAGGTACATGCCAAATGGGATATTATACTTGATGACTGGCCTAATGAGGGAAGAGTAGACAGAGATGATGACCTCTTTCTTTCTGGATGCAAAACCCTTGGTAATGAGATGTGCCACAGAGAAGGACTTTCTGACCACAGGTAGTCGAAGGAGAGGTTTCTGTCAACCTGTGTCCCCAGATCTCTTATAATGCCTTCAGTGTTCAGTGTTCAGTGGGCTCCCATCAATGTGATAATTAGTGGGAACTGAATTTTTCCCAAAGGGGATTATGATGCATTTTTTGGCATTAAACTTAAGGCCATGGTTTTGACATCAGTCATTGGTTTCAGTGAGGCCTTTCTGTAGGATGTCTACATCACCTGAAGAGTTAATAATGGCTCTCAGCTTGCAGTCATCTGCGAATTTGGTCAGGCAGAGCCCCTCAGTGTTGGCCTGGACTTCTGAGAAGTAGATGCCAAATAGTAGAGGACCCAAGACCGATCCCTGTGGGACTCCACTCATGACTGGTCAGCAGTGTGACTTGGAGTCTGCTACTTTCACTCTGTGGGTTCTATCTGTGAGCCAATTTGCAATCAACCTAGTGATATAGGGGTTGATGCTGAAATTATATGAATTAAATAATAATTATCAGTTGAATAACATGAACAGGTTTATCAAGCAAATGGTCATATTAAGTACAGTATTTTTTACCTTTCATAGTTAAGAACATTTTAAGATTATCTAACAGAAGAGACCGTACAAGTGTGAAGAGCATCTTCTACTGAAACTTTCCCACATATTGCACAATTGTGATCATAATTTAGACATAATGGCCAGCTTGAGGAGAGTAAGGAAGGCATTGCATAGAAGCAAGAAGTGTTGATATATAAATTCAGAATAAATTAAATGTTGGTATGCATTTTCCCAAATTGTTTTCCTGCCTGGACACACATTCATTACCTGTAATAGTGATGATCAATAATGCAAAATATGTCTGCCAGAATAATATGTATAATACTGTGTTTTAAGTAAGGGGGGGCAACTTAACTCTGATGAAATCATTTTGAATTTATCAAATCAAAACAGTGACAAAATATTAACAGCTACTCTTCTTAAGCTAAGCTGTGAAGTGACACTATTTTATGGTGATACAAATTTCATAGCAATATTACACTATTTCCTATGATATAATGCAATTCAAGATGCTTTATCAATGAAAATGTGTAATCAGATTTATAGAACTGTGATCTTATTTACTGATTTGAAGGATTCAAATGGAATACCAACATTTAATTATAGTTAAATAAAAAAAGTTTAGCTAGTATTTTCATTTTTATGATAGACAATCTAATCTTCTTCTTCTGGCTTTTTCCCGGTTAGGGGTCGCCATAGTGGATCACCTGTCCGCTCATGATTCGCAGTGGAGTTTTACAGTGTCGAGTTGCCAGCCCGGTGCCCAACCTTCCACAGAAGGCACACACACGCACACACTCACACCTAGGGCAATTTAGTGTCCAATCCACCTACTGCATGTCTTTGGGATGTGGGCGGAAACTGGAGCACCTGGAGGAAACCCACGAGACCACAAGGAGGACATGCAGACTTTGTATAGAAGGCACCCCAGTCGAGAATCGAACCAGAGAACCTAAATTTACATTTATTCCCATTGTTTAGGTCTGCTTTAATTCTGTTCAGATTTGGGTTAAAATTTGTGGGAATAAAAGTGTGAGTATCTGGTTTTATTTTTCTGACAGATATTTAAGCTTGTAAAGTGAAATGCTAATGATAGATGACAAAGTTTATTATGCTATTCACATCCTTAGTGGTGAAAAGTTGACTTGTGAAGATTTAATTTATCTACAATTAGATGCAATACTGTACCCATCTGTAATCTGCAGCAGATAAGGAATATTTTTTGTTTAATTTTATTAATAGAAAAGTATGTCATCTAAAAAGTATTACTAATACATGTTATAAAATATTACACACCTGTTAGCTTAGAATATTGAAGTTATTTGAAAAACAGAACAGTTCTAAAGATGGACTAGAAAGATATGGTGACTGTAGACATCCTTGCCTTGCCTAGTAACTGTAAAGATATTTATAGGTGACTCTACCATTAATAGTTGGATGTCTGAAAGCTACGTTAAACAAATGTTTTTTATAATTTGAATACAGTTATCTAGAAATACATCATTCTTTTTCAACTCCTGAAATAGAAACAAACTTGCACTTGATCAAATGCCTTGCTTATATCTACACCAAAAAATGTCTGGTGATTGTCATGGTTTGTATTATGTGAGCAAACAGTTGCATCATTGAGTCATTATCCTGAATCTGTGTCAGTTCCATTAAACCTGATTGAAATTTTAAGAAAGCTTGTTTATCCACTACATAGAATTGTGTAGATAAAATTACAGCATAGAGTTTAATATCTATATTTACTAATATAATGGGATGATAATTTTTAATAATAAATGCAGTCCCCATTAGGGACTCATTAGGTTTATGGAAAATGCTTCTGACCATTTGCTTTTATGTAATCATACAGTTTAAAGTACTTGCAGAAAGCTGACATTTGAACTTTGTGTATAAGGAAGTACTGTAACCATGATGTCTTAGAGCTCTGCCTGATTTCAGACCTGAAATTAAATTCCATCTCAATCTTCCTAAAAATATATGTATGTGTTTAATTTGGTAATCAGATGATTTGAAAGCATATTCAGAGTGAATCCAGCTAGGACATTTTGTATATCTAATATGTATGCTTGAGAATTCTTGGAAGCAACGATTCCTTCATAAATATGATGCAATGTTGAGATGATATGGTGCAGATTCATGAGCAAAATACCATTATCAGTAATTGATGAGATATGATATGAAATATAACTCTGTTTAATTGAAATAGATGGACCAAAAGTTTCAACAAGTTTGCTGTCCATTCAGAATGTTTTGCAAATAATTTAGATTTGAATATTTGACACAGGCAATGTTCTAAGTTCATGCTGTATAGCTATTAGAAATTGAAATTTTAATGTGTAAAAGCAGCTTCAAACTTCAATATTGAACTGTGAGAACCATTTTTCCTGCCTGCATTTATGAAAGCATGTAAATTTACTAGGAAGGATACCTTTGACTATAGATTTAAAAACAGCCAGTCTTACATCAAACAGAATACTATGTTGATGATCTAGAAACTGGAATCAGATGAAGGTAAGACTTGGTCTTCATTATCTATTTCTTTAATAAGATGTGGATTAAGTCTCAAATACTCCCTTTGGCTGGAAAGGTATTTGAAGGTGAATTAATGAGAGGTCTGAAAAATACTACAGTTCTGAAATGTATATAGTATTGAATTTCCAAAGAGATTTGGAAATGAGAACAAAATATTCTGAACCAGGACCTATGTGGTGAAGAAAAACATTATATCTTTACATGTTGGATATACGGCATGATACAGGTCGAAACAATCAAGAGCATCAACACAGTCTCTCTCTTTTTACAAGGAGGAAATCTTTCTTTTTTATCAAAAGAAGACAATAGGATTAACCTCCCCCCAATAAAGTCATGATTTTTAAAAGCAGATACTCTCTGAAATATATGCCTAAAGAAGCCTAGTCTATCTAAATATGGAAAATAAATTTGATTCAATCTCAGTAGGATGAACCAGAAGTGGAATAGTACATTCAATAATTATTAGTTTCGCTTCAGTGACCCCCTTTGCTTGCTTCACCTTAAAGTCTCTTTTAATTAAAATAATCATGCAACATCCTGTTGAAGATGATAACTAAAGCAAATATATAGAATATCCTTTTTTCCCCTATGTATATCAAGGTGGAATGCACACAAGCATTTCTTATACAAATATATATTTGCCTTCATATTGTGGAATAAATGTCAATAAATGTTTCTCTTGTGATCACTTTTATGTCATGTATGTTCTAAGATGATGTAATTTGTTCAAATATCTCTTACAAATATTGTAATGTACTTTAGGACTTTTGAAGGAAAAGACCTAATAGTTGATGCTTACTTGACTACCCTTCTGGATGTGAAGTGTTTAACATTTAATAACATGACAAATTGCTATTTTGAAAGTAATGGAGTGAAACCCAAATAACATATAACGAAAATTGTGTGATTATAGAGAAAACAGTAAACTAAGAATAGCTATGCCCTCCCACAGGACCTAATGCTATTAGCTCAAAAAGTAGTTAGATAAAAAAAATTGCAGCTCATATGCAGCAGAATCAAAATGACAACCCTCAATAAAACTTCAACCAGCTGATATATTTTTACAGTATTGCTGCTTTGGATTGCAAGAATGCACAGTGGCTTTAAAATCGACATCACAGTAAGTTAAACATAAAGGCACTACAATTTTGGTATAGTTATAGATGTGAAAAAACGAGTTGCTTTAAAAAAATGCAGCAATACTGAAAAAGTATATCAACAATCTAAACCAATCTGTCTAATACTTTGCATCATGGAGTGATGTAAAGCAGACTGTAGTAGTAACACTGTAATCTGGGTGAGTGATTGATTACCTGGTTCAAACAGTTGGCTAAAAAGCCTAGTTAAAATTACTTAACATAAGGACTTTGAAAACCAGATGATAACTGAAAGTAGTAATGAGATATCTTTCTCTGATTATAGATATTATAATGTAATGTTTAATGGCTATAATACTTTATACATGACCAAGAAGTATGATGGATTTAACCTAATGCAAACGTGCCTTATTTAAATTGCATGGGCTGAATTTAAAGTAAATATAAAATAAACAGCATATCAATCTAATGCACAAGGTTAGTAGTGGGACTAATTTATCAAAGCTTGTAGAAGTCAATAGATTAAATATTTTGTAAGTATTGTCATTGATACTAGGGAAATGAAATCATTTTTTATAGTTGATATAAGCAAATAATTCATATACATCAATGCAGTCTTCACAGGGTCAACCACAAGAAGTAGCAGGAAACAGTGGCTGCTGTCAAAGGAAAACTATACATGTAAATCCAACACAGTTAATTATAGACTAAGTCTTGGACTTATAGGTTTGAAGATGTATATTAAGCTGATTATCAGAGGGGCCTTTTTAAGCCTAGACACTTATTCCAAGAAAGTGACCAAAGGTGAAAATCAAACTAAAGTACTTTGTGTTTGTGAGGTAAACATCTTAACCATTATGCCAACCTCCAACCAAAACCAATATCCATTTATGTTAAGTTCTGTATTTTTATCCACGACAAATGATTACATTACAAAGTGGACCAAGATCAACAAGTTACAATATTTTGATATGTATATCTTGAAGATGAATTATTGGAAAATTACACTGGCATGGGCACCAGGTTATTATTCCAGATCCATTATGTTTGTTACATTCAATTAAAGGAAGAAAACCTTTTGTAATAAAACATAAAGTAAAGGATCGCAGTCATACTTTGTCATCCATGATTTATTTTTTCTAGTAAAATCATTCTCATCCTAAGCTTTGAGTATCTAGCCATTTTACAACATTTGAGAGAGAAAGGATATTGAGGTGTTACTTGTCAAAATAGCTTTGCTTTTACCTACTGAAAGAAATATAAATGTGTACCAGGAACCAACAAATAGATTCCTGCTTACGGGCATACTACCACACCCTACAAGGAGTATAATGCCGGTGGTAGCTGGTGACTTCAAAGTAAAGGGGGGGGGGTCTGCAGGAAGTAACTGAATGGGTGGAAATAAATGACATGGGATGGGGCTCTATCATAGCAGGTCAATGACCATTAACTGTGATCAAACAGATGTGATCATTCACTTCTATCCAAAGACTGCCTCTGTACGCAGCTACTCATTATAGCCACTTTACTGACAATATATACATTTCACATTCCTGATTGCAATCAGAAAGGCTGACCTTAGTTTAAATGGAGCCTTAGACAAAGGACTCTGAGGGACCCCCATTGCTCACTAGTCTCCCTGAATTTCCCCACTGCCCAACCCCTGGTTTCCCCTCATCATGGCACCACACCATCCATATATATTATGTCTTCCTTGCTTTTTCACACTATGTCTTACTTTTTACGTCTTGTCCCATGGTTTTAACACACACTAACTGGCTAAGATTCCACTGTAGTAACACTGGACAATATAAGTGAATTTATCCTGGAGTATGGGGGACACTAGTCCCCCAGAATTCATATGATTCTATATGCTCTGAGGTTAATCTTAGACCTTTTCTAATCCGTTTTTGATTTAATGATGACCTGAATGAAAAATCAAGGGTAAGGAAAGAAATTAATCTTATTCTTCTTTCAAGGAAAATAAGTTGTCTAACGCTTAATATTCAAAGCTTTCCCCCAAAACCGATAGGACAAATGCAAAGATATAGAAACCTATATGGTAATAGTGCCTGCCAGCCTTCTTGGCCCTCCAAAGAGAGATAGTTGCATGCTGTTTATCCATCTGGTATTAGATTTGGACAACAGCAAAATTACAAATGGTCATAGTCTTATATTATTAAGCTTATGGTCTGCAAGAAGAAACCAAAACACATGGATAAAACCCACACAAAGATAGGGAGCAAATACAGATTCTACAAGGAAAGAATCACGACCAAAAATTCAACCAGAAAACCAAGTGTTATTAGATAGCGACACTACCCAGTATGACACTTTGCCAATGACCAGCTGCTATCATGCGCGCTCGCACACACATACACTCACACACAGACACACGCACACACGCACACACACACACACACACACACACACACACACACACACACACACACACACACACACACACACACACACTGCCCAAGCCACCACAGACAGTCACTTATTGACTACAATATAGATTTTTGACTATGACTAAAAGCAAAAAAATTTATGGCTGACTTGCTACATTTAGATGCATAGAAATGTATCATCTCATCTCACTGTCAGAATACAGTATGCAATTCCCTGTCACACAAATGTCTCAAACAGAAGTCCAAAAATAATGATGAAAAAAATGACCAAAATCAGGAACAGCTATTTTCTTTATTTACTTACAAACTTGTTAAAATAACTAGTTTGCTGCAATGCACATTTTTTGAAGGCTATTAATGAAAAAACTCAAATGCCTGTCATCACTATTTACTGACTGTAATCCTCATCGATTTGCCATGTAAACCACTAACTTTACAAAGAAGACAACAAAATATGAGGCAAAGAATCAGACACATTCTGCAAAATGAGAGGCAGTTTAGAGTATCTACACTCCCACCGACACATACACACACACACACACACACACACACACACACACACACACACACACACACACACACACACACACACACACACACACATACAGTATGTATACACATACACACACACACACACACACACACACACACACACACACACACACACACACACACACACACTGCTTGCATGCATGAGTTCCATTTGTTTGCTCGATGATTGCAGTGTTGTTTGGTCGAATGTCTGATTTGTCAAATGGACTTTGTTTTTGTCAAAACAGGTAAGTGGGATGTGTTGCAGATGTGTGCTTATTTGTGAATGTGTGATTGGGTTAGGGTAAGGGTGACTTATAGGAATAAGTTAAGTGTTTATGATTTTGAGTGTTTAGGGTTAGGGGGTTGGGATAGATTGGGGATATATTTTGTGTGTGTGTGTGTGTGTGTGTGTGTGTGTGTGTGTGTGTGTGTGTGTGTGGATGTGCACACATGGTGAGTGTCTTAGCTGTCCTGTGCAGCGGTAATGTTATGAGAAGGGCTTGTCTTAATTTAAGATGGAGGTTGAGTGCAGGCGCAGGGTTAGTAATGTGGGCTAACCTAACCTTCCCCCTACCTCTTCCCTTACCCATAACCTACATCCCAAATTAAAAGAAGAAAACTTTTCATAGCACTACCACTGTTCATACAATTTTGAGCTGAATGTGGTTGGCTTTTGGGTTGAGCATTGGAAAAGGAAATTTGTTTCCTTTTCAATGTAATATGTGTTGATGAGTTGTATTAGTGATATAATGATTGGTCAACAAGTTTTGTTTGATATTTTGTGTGTTGTCCAATCATTATATAATCATACACACACACACACACACACACACACACACACACACACACACACACACACACACACACATACACAGTATGTGTGACAGTCAATTACAAATACTTGTATGATTGTGACTCTATACCTCAGGAGTTTGCAGCAAATGAATGAATACATACATTAGTAGCTGGCACACACAGCAATTTATCTTTACAAGTCACTGTTGTCAGACTACAGTGAGCAACAACCTTTAATCCCACCTAGAAATATACATCTCAGCTTCTTATCTCAGGAACAAAGGAGAAAGCTAAAAATGGTAGTGGACAAAGGACCAAAATCAGGGACAGCTATTGCCTTTGTATATTTAGAAACTTGTTAGGCTTTGTATCAGCATGCTTTCTCTTGAAGGCTATTAAGTCTGAATCTGAAATGGCTGTCATCATTATCAGAGGAGCCTACAGGGTTTTTTGCAGGAGGGTGCAAACCAAGAGCACTTCCCATGCAGCACCCCCCATTCAGCTATTCCAGTGTCCCATCACTTGGCTATTTCTCCCTAGTTGCCATAAATACTGTTCAAAACTCTCAATGTGCATACTGTTTTATGCTTTCCTTCTACAATGATTACAGATATTTGGATTTAATTTGCAAGTTTTATTTCAAATTTTATAGCACAGACACTGATAGACATTTGCTAAACAAAACAATAGACTTACAATGAAAAGAGACTTAGTATTAAGAC